>NC_056731.1:1422292268-1422432268 GCF_019279795.1 Protopterus annectens
AAGAGTGGCCATGTCTATATATACTACTCATTCAGATCAGGACCATGCAACTAATGAACATGGCTCCTTTGTTATTACAGAAACATTGTAAGTACATCAATAAGGTCTGTTTGAACAAGGTATGATACCCATATATTTTCCATAACTCTCTTTTATATAGGATTACTTTCCCTGGGTTGTGGGTCTTGGTCAGAGTTCATTCATAGACTGGGTTATGCTTATTTGTATTCATAGATGCTGTGTTGCCAGGTTCCTCCACCAAAGACAGTCAGTGGTCATAGTTGTCTGTGGTAGGCAAGTGTAATGTGACAGCCATATCTCCTTTCCCTTCCGCAGGTACAACTCTTGCACCTGCAAAGCCCACCACTCAAACCCAGGATGCTACTGTTAAACAGGATGAGGCCAAAACATCAGCAGTGGGACCACTTTTTTCTCTAACTGCTGTGAAACCCTAGGTTTCTGCCAAATCCATTCACTTTGAGAAGAATGTCAGGGGTTGATATGCTTGTAGCAGACCACATCATGGATACCACCACCCTTATAATCTGACTGTCTCTGTGGCAACTACTTAGTAATTGAGCAAGGCCTTTATACAGAGACAGGTAAAGACCTATGCAGCCATAGCCAAGCTGGTTAGGGTTGTATGTGATCTGTATGATGACATGCGGGAGTACCTGTGCTACATGTGTAACACTCTGGAGAGTTGGTATAGGGAGTCTTTATGCTGCAGATATCTAGCTGCAGCCATCCATCACGACCACTGTTCTTCCCATAACCAGATCACCTCCAGTGGAAAACTCACCATGGGAGAGAGAGGGCATGGTCTTGGACCCATTGTGTCACCACTACCACACTACCATCCAGTGCTGGGGACATTGCAGGATGCCATGGATTCAGACATGGCATCCTGTAGTGCCTTCAACACTAGATGGCACTGCAGGGTGCCATGGAAACAGGTATGGACAGGGTGTTTCTGCTGAGACCACCTGTAGTAAAACTTCTTCTCTGCACTCACAGAACACTTCATCTTCTACATCATGCCAGTGACATTCACAGGAAAGGATAGCCCTGTGGATGGTACTTGTCAGTGTATGGATCTCCTATGGCTGCCCTAGACCTGACCATCAGACCCTGGTACAGTGCTGCATCATCTGCCGGAGCTCTGGCCATTCACTCACATACATCAGCACTTCCCAACACTGGTCAGTCACAGTACACAGGAGACACCACCCCCTCTATTCATAGTCTCACTGGCACCCACACACACCCACCATGACTCACACAATCAAACACAGAACTAACTTACATTCCCACCCTTATGCAAACACACACTACCTATTGTTGACACTTTTCCACGAGCAATTTCTTACCTGTGCATATGATGACAACTGTGCCCTGCTCTCAGTACCCTAATACCTGGTTAGCCTGTGCCTGATATATAGTATGACCAGGCCATACAACATTGTTACTGCTGTATATTATGTTTAATTGGGCCCATACTTATGTATGATACTGCCTAAGTATAGCGCATATGCCTCTGTCTTGCATACTAATACCCTGAAGCTGACTTCTCCACAGGCTCCTCATCAGGCACCTCCTCCTTCACAGGCTCCTCCTCTGCAGCCAGCTCCTCCACAGGCTCCTCATCAGGCATTTCCTCTGCTGCTGACTGAAGGACTTCCTCCAGCAGAATGTCTGTCTCCCTACTTCTGTGTCTGTTTCCATACCAACAAACTGTGTAATATTGCACACACTGCAAATATTGTACTGCAGGCTTCTAAGTCATAGCCCCACAGATATCTAGATAATGGAAGCAGGTATTAAGTATCTTAAACAAACATTTGACAAAAAATCCTGTGTATGATGTGGAAGTGTTGTATGTATTATCTTCCATGATCTTTGGGTTTCTTATGAATACCATAAGCCATGGCTCCAGTGCATATCTGGTATTATGAATAAAGTAGTCTTGTGAAAAAAATCGCTTTACACAAACCACTGATATGTCACACATGTGCCAGATGTGGCACTCAGAGGCACTGCTTGGGCAGCCTACTGATGCATTGTATGTTATATCCTGTGTATTACAGACCACCTAACAGTTGATAAAGTGGATCCTCTTATAGTTGATATACCACTGTCCATGATCCCCGGGTGGGCCTTTATTGCAATATGAGTGCAGTCAATCGCTCCCAGTACTTAGGGAAATGGGCTATTTCAAAAAATGCCTTCATGGTATTACATCTCTCCTCTATGGTACATGTGAACTGCATATGCCCCCCCTTTCCAAGCTGTAGCATGGAGTCAAGAAACTGGTGGAGTATCTTTGAGGCAGATGTCAGGAATATACCTACTGTGTCCTTGTTGATCACTGGAATGATTCTCAAAGCCAAACATACCTTGTTGTCTACACAAATTGGCACTCCTTGAAACCCTGGAGACTGTACATGATGGTGACATATTTTTCCAGCTCCTGCATGGTGTCTCTCCATATGGTAGTGGTTCACTGTTTCTGTGTCATTGAGGGTATGTTAGGCACAGATGGATGACTTGTTCATGCTGAGAGTGGCAATGCACACCATCATGACTACCAGCAATGTCGACAGCCTTTTGCATGTTCACATTAACTGAAATGGAAGCTGTCCATACATGTTTTTACAGTCTCTGTCCCTTAACTGCAAGGTTTTATTGCAGTCAGCAACTCTAGCATCTCATTGAGCAAAATATATATACATTTCTTAATCATGCTGCCATATTATTTGTCTTCATTGGGATTTGCCATGTACCTCATTTTAACAATTTTTCTCATTTCCATGTCATTATATTAATATTTGCATACAAGGGTTTTCTTGGCTTATAATGGTCACAATGTGTCTGTCTGAATTGCCTCCACATGATACATGGCCACTTTTCATGCAAATTTGGGTACCGCAATGTGCAAAATGGTTCTACACCCAAGGAATTGCCTTACAAAGTTCATATGTACAGTTCTTCAAAAATCATACTTTATGATCTTTAAAGTCAATTGTCTGTAACTCAAAGTTGCATTTCTTAAGTTATTTTGTAACATTAAAGCTTTCAAGAAGGCATTTGGTTATGCACAGTCATGCATGGAGTCTTTAATGTTTAACTATGTAGTCTGCCATCTTGTTTAGCATGATATTTGCTAATAGGTTCATAGGTTCATAGGTAGATATTAGGCTATCTGCCCGAAGGCATTTATAAGCCTAGCCAGAATCTGTTGGCTTTCGCCGCTCCCTTAGATTAGTTCCCTGTGCCTCTGTCCAGCAGATCCACTGAAGTGATCCCCGGGGTAAACTTTCTGTTTCCCATCCACTCGTCAACTCACCTATTATACTATTAAATCTTTTTATTAAACTTTTTAGCAAAATGTAGCTACTTTATGCAAATGGAGTGGACCGTTGTACAAGTTAAACTTGTCTCTAAGGTGTGATGCATTTGCACAACATAGCAATTTTCATTGACAATACTTAAGTAATGCACTCAGTCAGACTTTTTCCTTCATCCTTTATTCACTGCTGCAAGAATACAAAGTGCTCGCAGCTGACAAAGTCCACAAACATGATACACTTCAGTACAAATACACTACTGAAGTAACAGCACATGCAATAATAACATAAATAGTAGTAGCTCTAAAAACTGGATGCCATTCAGTTTTGTGAGCCTGATAAACAATGTATGCATGGTTAAAGGATGCTTGTCAGTTTTGCAAACATTTTTTCAACAAGTGCTGATATCACAAAGTAATTTTGGTGAAAACAAATTCAAGGGCTAAGTGAGTTTCCCCTTTACTCCACTGTTGTGTGACCATGTAGTAGGTATACGTATACATAGGTCTGGAGAGGGGTGGGTGGTGCACCCCCCAACATGGAAGGTGCAGGGAGGCTAGTTTAAGATTCACTGAAAGTGTTTTTTATTGAGTTAGTATTATGATGTTGCCAGTCTAGCAACATCAAGGAATACTCAGAGATGTTTAACACTAAAGCAGTATTATATTTGGACTTTTAATTCATTGCATAATCATTTCTTGAAGCACAGCTAGACAAAACATGTTTTTTGTTACCAAGATTCTGAAGTGTACTTTATTTTTAATCAGAACCACCCAAAACTTATTTTGAAGTCTTCTCTGTAGCATGCCAGAGGTAGCCCAAACCAATGTAGCTCTTAACAACTATATGTGCATTAGTTTCTTTGAAGTGATATGATTCGTGAATTTTAGAATGCAAAACAAATGAGAGGAGATACTGGAGATGCTGGAGTTCCTTTTTTGCCTTTGGTACTAGGACTGAGTATGATTTCTTCATGCATTCAGGTGCAACAATTTTTGAACAGTGCATTGTCTGGACACTGGGCATTTTATTATATTGGTGATAGCAAAATGAGATTTGTGTATTTTATACTTTTTTGTAAAATTCTGATTGTTTTATCTCTGTGAACTTGTAAATACAGTTTGATTACTTTTTTATAAATGTAAATTTGCCTATGTCACAAGTGATAATTCAGTAAAAGTGTTTAAAAAAGTTTATAAATATTACCAGGCAAATATGGAATTCTCTGTGTATTACAGATTGCGTGATGTCCATTCAGAAGTATAACAAGAGCATTATGAACTCTTGTGCCATGTAAGGCAATGGACAAATAAATATGAGGTTTGAAACCAATATTTTTTCTCAATCATGTGTTGTTAATTCATGAAATGATCAAGAAGGGTCAGTAAGACAAAAAGGCAGATGAATGTATTTTGCACTGCTGGTACTACTGCTCAAAACACAAGTGTAGAGGGGTGTTTAATAGGATGAGCAAATACCAGTGATCCCTACTAAAATTAGTAACAGTATGACAAGTTAATGAGCTACATAGTGGAACTGAGTGAGGTATTTTGAAAATGAGTCCCATAAAGAAAAATAAATTAATATTTCAGAGAAAAGTCTTGAATTCAGGAGACAGCGTGTATTCACAAGTCAATAATTAGTCACTTATTTTAGTTTAGGATTCATATAAATTGCCGTAACTCTCAACCTCTTTAGCAAAGAAATCTAGACAAAGCCTAAAATAATGGGGAGGAAAAAAAAAGGGACAGATTTTAAATATCGCTCTTATAAACTTAGAAGGGTCCCTAATAAATTATCGAATGTTTCAAAGTTCGAATGTCATATGGTTGACACCATATGATCGAACCTTGAAAAGTTTGAAGGTGAAAGGCAATGGCTCCGTACACGCAGAGTGGGAAAATTTCCATTTTTTGCATTGAAGTGCGGTCTCGGAGTTGGTTTATTTAAGTAAGGGGGTGTCGGGGGTACAGGGGGGCTTGCCCCCCTGCTCAAAGCATTAAGGTAAGGTTTTTTTTTTTTTTACATTTTTATTATATATTCGAGGTTTCAAGTTTTGCTCATATGTTGTAGAACATATGAGGTTCGAAATTTTGAAGCTTTGAATATATAATATAGACCCAACTTAGAACGCTGGTAGAATAACACGATTTGTGTTAGCATGCATTTTCTGAAGGAAAGAAAGACTAAAACTCAAATGTGTGTCATTACTTAGTGACTTTAAATCTCAATGTTTGCCAGAAAACTGCAAATTTTATGAAGAGCAGACCAAAAATATGAGGCAAAAATCTGGACATTTGAGAAGTATGTAAACTGCTTATCAGTGACAAATCATTTGCCTGTGTTGTCAGATTTTTACTTGCAGAGCTGACTTTAAGCTATGACTGTCTCATTCCTGGAGCAATCTCATTTATTTTGCTAGAAACATATGACAATGACAAAAAGTACATTCAAACAACTGATCATTGCACTGATGGCAGGCAATTCAAATTTCCTCCATAAGTGGCAAGTCAAAATGTTGTTGGTTTTTTGACAAACTCCATATGTTTTAATTACAAGCATTTAGCGGCTTCCACTAAAATAAAATGACAACATTAACATGGTTTGTTATTGGCACATTTGTATAAAGCAATCTTGATTTCTTGGACTTCAGAATATGACAAGAAATACTTGATATGTGTTACTAACAGAGACATCATACAATCACCAATCAACTATATATGAGGTCAGATACAAAGGCAGTAGTCCTAACAATGTTAAAATTATGAATCCAAAGCTAGTTAGACAGTGACTATACTGAAGATGACACTACCAAAATTCCTGCAAGTAATAATGTCTGGTGACAGGCCATTTCAAGATATAAACAGAGGACAGGATAGAGTTAATGGATCACTGTCCAGTGATAGCATAGTTATTTGGATTATGCCAGGCCATTGTAAGTAAGACTGTTCTTTATATTTATTAACATAGTTACAAAATGACCAAAGTATTTTGCTCTCAACCAGCAATTGCCTCATACATTACCGATCTGCCTCAGAACTGCCACTACTAGATTTTGTTAGCCCCAGTTAAGAGTAAGCAAAAATGAACATCTGTTTATATATAACACAATCAGCATTTATGAGACAGACAATAATAAAACACTCACTGTTATAATATTACACCACCCTACTTAAGAGCTAAAGCTAGTTTTATCTCCGAAATATCAGTGCAATTTTGTTAACCTTTGCAATGCACAAGGAAAAATTCATCTCACTTTATGGTGACACACTGTCAGCATTTGTGAGTGAGACTCGAATAAAACATTCATTGACTTAATCCTGTAGCTTTGTTTCGATTGGGAGAATTGGTTAATAGGTTTAAAGTTATGCAGTAGGCTAATTTTCACTGAGGTCTTTTTAAGCCTAGCCATAAAACTCAAATCTCTAACAAGTTCTGGTATACTTGATAAATAAAACCAGGGACTTGGGAGATGAAACATTTACAAGCAGGGGCCTGGAAGATGAACCATTTACAGACTGCATTTGTCCATTAGAGACAAGGTGCCAAAGAGTGAATTTCCTGTTACCCATCCAATTGTCCAAGTTACACTTGAACTGGGTTAGGGAGGAGCTCTGCTTAAAGTGGATGGGAAACCTGTTTCAGAGAAAGGGTAATTTCTGGAAAACATACATGTCCCTCTAGTAGGTCCTATTTATATCACAGGTTTAATAAGTCTTTAGAATGGATAATTCTGGTGCTGTTTGTTTTGCAGATATGCAGGAAGTCTATTAAGGTGGGGTCCATCTACCCCTTGTATGCCAAGGATAGATCTCCCTTCAACAGCCTGTAGGAAACATAATACAGGGATAGAGCTTTGGGGGGGGGGTCAGTATAGGACATGTTACTTACACCCCGTGTTCTTTTAGTGAGGAACCTCTGTGGATGTTTCAATTGATGGATTTCCTGGTTAGGTACATACCAAAGGGGGCATTGTATTCAATGATAGTTTTGATAAATGCTGAATACAGTGGAATAATGACCTCCTTAGACCTTGATGCCATACCTTTGTTTAGAAAATGTACAGCATAGAATACTTTCCTCACTAATGTACACATGTGATGGTGAAAGGCTAGATTACAGTCTATAAATGTCCCCAAGTTCCTCAGTATTGGATAATCTCTTAGGGGTGTGTTGGCATTATGTTAGTTACCAGGGGTAGCTGACATCACAAAGGATAGTGCTATAAATTTTTTTACATTTAGTTTTAGTCCATGTTTCTGAAACGAGTTATTTGTCTGAGTCACCTCTTCCTGAAGAACTTCAGTGTCAGTGACATGACTACTCTTAATTTGCAATCATCTGAAAATTTGGTCAGTCAGGGGCCTGTGACATTGACCTTGACTTCAGAGAAGTAGATGCCAAAAAGGAGCAATCCTAAGATTGATCCCTGAGGGACTCTGCTTGTGATTGGTCTCTTTGTAGAGGTGGACTCCCCAATTCTAACTTCCTGGGTCCTGTCTGTGAGTCAGCTAGCTATACACTGGATGACATAAGGGTTTATACTTAACCTCATGAGTTTGCCAATAATGCCTGAGTGAGGCATTGTGTAAAATGCCTTTGTCAGGTCAAGGCAGGGCAGTGTCCTCATGCATTGCTTTGGTGACCTTCTCTAAGAAGTCCACCTGGTTGGGTTAGACATGACCTGACTTGACAAACCCAAACTTGGCTGGGTCCATTGGCTGGAGGTTTCCTATGCCATTATTGATAATTTCCATGATAATGCTTTCCATGTCTTTACATATGAGACAAGTGAGACTTATGAGTCTGTAATTCCAGGGTCTGTACATCCGATGTGCAGAGGGATGACAGTTTCTGTTCTCCGTTCAAGAGGTATGAAGCCTGTTTGGAGGCTACAGTTAAGTAGTGATTCCAGCATGCCCATTAGATCATGTTTCATGCTGCTTAGAAGGCATCCTGAGATATTGTTTGGGCCCATCAATGCCGTGGTCTCTGTTGTAGAGAGGGCATGGAGGACCTGTTCCCTAGTGATAGTAGGAGGAGTTATATTTGATAGCATTTCCTGATAGGAAGTGGAGGGGGAGAGGGGAAGAGAGGGGTAAAGTTACAGCTGAATTTGTCAACCAGTAGGTTTGCTATATCTTCTTGCTTAGTATAGCAGGCTCCTTTTACAATGAGCTCTGCACACAATTGTGTATTGCCTTTAAAGTTGTGGATATAGCTAAAGAATGCCTCTTGGTTGTCCTTGGCCAGGGAGGCCAAATTTACCTGAAATTTGGCTTTGGTAGACTTTATTTGTCATCTGAGCTTTTGTTTCACTTGTTGAGAGTGCTTTTATTACATTGGATGCTACAGCTCCAATTTTTTTCCATGATTTTCATCCTTCTGTTATAACAACCTATTGATGTTGTGATTCCATCAGGGTTGCTTGCTTTCTGAGTTAGTTTTGTACTTATCCCTGGTGGGTACAGCTTCCTCTATGTGTGCTTATATACAGTTTCTTTGAATAGTTCCACATAAGCAGTAATGCTTTTTGGGTTTAGGATGCTTGAAAGTTTGCCAGGTTATCACTTAATAGTAGGAAGTTAGCCTTTGAATAGTTCCTGAACATTCAGGGTTAGCTGGGGTTCTGGGTTTTATTTTTACTTCAAAGGAGACCCTTTTGTGTTCTGACCTTACCAAAGAGGACATTACATTAGAAGGTGTGCAGAGCCCTCCCATATTATTGAGGACCAACTCCAATATGTTTACACCTCTGGTTGGCATATTGGCAATCTGGTTCAGGGAGTTTGTGTTTACAAAAATCCAAAAATCTCTATACTTGCACATTCTGTTGTCATATATTATTCCCAGTTAATAGTGGAGAAATTAAAGGTACCCATGGATATGGTATTGGAATGGATGGTGAGTGTTTACAGTAAGCTTAAATACATGCTAAGGGTTTCCTGGGTCATAGAAGGGGACCTATAGCTTGGAAGGAAGTGGTGTGGGATTTTGCCTATGGTGATATGAACATTGAGAAGCTCAAAGTGCATCACCCTGTTTGACCAGCCTTGAGATATATTTATTTGATCAGTTTTGGGATATATTTATTTTTTATGTAAATCAAGACACTTCCACCTTTAGTCCCTGTGTATGTAGTAGCTGTTCTAAATATGTAGATGGCATTATAGCCTTGCACTGCCACGGTGCAGTCTGCAGCTTTAGACCATGTCTCAGTGACTGCACAGACATCAGCATTCTCTATGATGAGGAGAACTTATAGGGAGTGGAGTTTCTTATTTAAACTTTTAGGACTGAGCAGTAACACCTTTAAATTTTCATGGTTCTGATTTGTTATGTCAGAAGTATTTTTAGTTTGCCATTGCCTAAAATAGGCACTATGAGGAAGGACAATGTTTTACCTAATATTTGACAGCCTAGATGGGAGAGGTGCAGACCATACCTGGCAAATCAGCGTGGTCTGTTCACTATCTCCTTCCATGTTGACAAATATTGCACCCCCTTAGAATGACATCTAGAAACTAGGCCAATAATTAAAGTCAGTCATCTTCAGTTTGCATTGTGGCATCATCTTTGGTGAAGGTAGAATGCTGCTTAATGCTAGGCTCATACCAGCCTGGAACACATATTCTGAGAGCTCCATGATGTCTCTCTTCATATAGTCTAGGGCGGTATGCCTCAATTCATTTATACCCATATGGACTATGACTGGGTCATACTGGTACTTGTGGTTCAATGACATGAGTGCTTGTGTAATGTGGTGGTCCTTATCAGTGATAAGCAACTGACCGTGACTTTCTCTTTACTCATCCTGGTGAGAGGGACATCAGTGTGTCTGACAATGGACAGATTGTTGGATTGTGAGGTGGCTTGCCTTATGGGCTTAGAAGTAGAGGCTCCATGAGATGTGGCTGTATGGATTGATGTGTGTTTTTTTTTAAAGAGTGCATTCAAGGCTGCTGAGGTGCTTTGTTATGTGAACTTTGTCTAAAAGGTCTTTGGGGTTTAGGAGGGTTACATTAAAGTCCCTTAGAATATACGGGTCTATGTGTCTGTTTTGTACTATGTGAGATGGGTGCAGCATGTGTACTACTGACAACCTGATTGACATCAGGAGTACTTTTATGTGATAGTTTTGCCTCCAGTAACATTGTATAACTATATCTCTCACATACTTTATTAGTTTGTTTAAGAATCGGCTGCTTATCAGTAAACATGAGACAATTTCTGCATTGTCTTTTGATGCCCATATCCACCAAAATGGTAACAGAGATAGTGGGAAAGTTCATATGCATGACAACATGCTTTTTTATTGATTAGATGGTTGCAATGAGAATATAAACTCAGGAAATATCTAGTTTGCAACTGTGGGGTCAGTGCATGTCACTACAAACAAGTTGCCCTGTGTGCAACTAGGCACTGGAGAAATTTCAGTGGTGCTTTAACATGAAAAATGTCAAATTAAGTTGCCTGCATCTATACAGAGCACTGGTAAACACTTGAGGGGAAAATACTAAAGTAGACCTGATGGTTTATGGGTGGAGTATTTAGGGAGATATTCTGAAGCTATGTTATACAATAAATAATGAAGCAGTACTTACTGAAAACAAAAAAGAAAAAAGAAAAAGAATTAGCTATGTTAAGAATGATGAATAGCAGGGATTCACTTAATTGGCTATTACATGGCTCACCACAGTTTCAAGTTGCTGGGACACAATGCCCCTTTGCTTACTTTCTTACCAGATGCAAACTAGTAGCACCAATCCCAATATGAGAAGCAGACCACAGACTATTTGATGATCAACAGTCTTTTCCCAGATGATGCAAGGGTCTGTAGGCCTGTCATAGCCTTTTTCAGTAGATGCCTTGAATAGCAACCAGAGCAATCAGGAAGGTCCAACACAGGCATTCACTGTCCAATCAGAAACAATCAGGAATCCATGTACTCTGCTCCTTCTCTCACCAGGAGCAAAATATAAGCACACATTCCAAGATGATTACTGAGAGGCAGAATGTGGGCTGTCTAATAATTGGTGGTCTTGGACTAAATGTTGCAGATTTTAAAGGTAAGACTGAGAAATGGGCTACTATCCTAAGTGCAGTGTGCACTAGGCAGTAAGATAAGAAAAAAGGGGGTAACTCAAGTTTTAGCTATGTAAGGGGAGAGCCACTCATTTTAAAAGAGCAAGATTGATTAAGCTGGGCACTTAGTATTCTGACTCAGGGAATACAGTGGGAGGGCAAATAAAATGAAATAGGTGAAGGTGGAGTGACTTTGTAAAATTATAATTTTGTGCTTACTAACAATAGCCTAAGAAAGAGGAGAGGGAAGGAAATATATGGTTAAACTGACATAAGGAGCAAACAACTGGAGAAATAGTGGAGTTTAATAACACAAAAGCAGCAGGGTGAGAGGGTGAGAAAAAGTTAATTTCTACATGACTCACAAACAATACAGAGCTCTGGTCTCTTTCCTACTTTAAATGTGCTATTAAAACAGAGTACAGTTAAAAAGGAGTGCAATGAAACTACACCAGATATACAAAATAGAAGAAAACAAAGCAATACAAATTACAAGAAAGAGTATAAGTAAAACAAAACTAACCTTTCCCTCACAGTAATCTATGACAGAGTCTGAGTGAACTTTTACAGTTGTTGTTGTGTCTTTCGGCTTTTCCCGGTTAGGGGTTGCCACAGCGGAACTCCGGTCCGCTAATGATTGGCAGTAGATTTTTACGTGCTGGCTTGCCGGGCCTAACGCACAACCTTCAAGTTTTACAGTAAAGACTAGAAATGTGTTACTTTACCCCTTAAAACAAGGTATGGTTCCTAGCTCCACCATCATTTCACATGTGATTAACCTTAAGTGACACATTCTAATTTCTGTGTGACTCACAAGAGATACAGATCTGGACTCTTTTCTAGTTTAAATATGCAACAGACATGGAATACATTTAAAATATAATATAATGAAAATATACAACAATATACAGAATACAAGAAGGTAATAAAGCAATACAAACTGCAAGAAAACAATATAAGAAAAAGAAACCAACCTTTTCTTCACAAGCAGTCTGTGTCAAAGTCTGAGTTAGCTTTTCCAGAAATGTCTTGAAATTAATGTGTTATTTCACCCCCTTAATACTACATTTAGTTATTAGCTCCCCCATTAATTCACCGGTAAATTACCCTTAAGTGACCTGTTCTAATTTCTGTGTGTCTCACACGGGACACAACTCTGGTCTCTTTCTTAGCTTAAATATGCAATAGAAAATAGAATACAATTAAAACTGAGAGTAATTAAAACACACCACAATATGCAAAATATAAGAAGTCAATGAAGCAATACAAATTACAAGAAAACAAAAATAAACTAACATTTCCCTCACAGTAGTCTATGATAGAGCCTGAGAGAGCTTTTCTAGTAAAGCCCTGAAATCTTTTATTTTACTTCTTAAATACAAGGTCTGTTCCTAGCTCCTTCTTAGGTTCAACGGTAATTAACCTTAAGTGAGCTGTTCTAATTACTATGTGACTCACAAGAGACACAGCTTTGGTCTTTTTCCTGGTTTAAATATGCAATAGGAATCAGAATACAATTAAAACACAATGTAATGAAAACATACCACAATATACACAATAGAAGAAGGCAATAAAGCAATCTAAGGAAAAAAAAACTAACATGTTCCTCCCAGTGGTCTATCACATAGTATGGGTGAGCTTTTCTAGTAAAGGCTTGAAATGTTTTTGTTTACCTGTTGAGTACAAGGTTTAGTTCCTAGCTCCACTCTTGGTTCACAGGTAAGCAACCTTGAGTGACCTGGTCTAATTTCTGTGTGACTCACAAAAACCACAGCTCTGCTCTCTTTTCAATTTTAAATATGCAATAGAAAATAGAGTACAATTAAAACACAGTGTGATGAAAATACAACAGAATATAAAAATAGAAGTCAATAAAGCAATACAAATGACAAAAAAAGCAATATACGTAAAACAAACATTTCCTTCACAGCAGTCTATGGCAGAGACTGAGAGAGCTTTCCTGGCAAAGCCTTGAAATATTTTATTGTTCCCTTACAGAATGGGTGACCTGTAGATTGACCCTGATTGGAGGACGAACATTCTCCAATAGGGTGTTAATCTATAGATAATGCCTGCTGAAAAATTAGTTCACTGCTTCATGACAGCATATCAAGCTGTTGTGAAGCTTGGACTGAAAAAAAAATGTCTGCCATTATTTTATGCTCACTAAGCAGTGCTTTTGCTATTTAGCAAGTATAAAATAAAAAAAATAAAAACTTGTGTGTGTGCATGTGTATATGTACGTATGAGAGTGAGAGATCAATCAAGCCATTATCTTACACTTGCTAAGCAGCGCTTTTGCTGTTTAGCGAGTGTAAAATAAAACAAAAAATAAAATAGTGTGTCTATGAGAGTGTATGCATGTATGAGAGAGACTGATTGAGCAAAAACGATAAAAAGTGTGTATATGTGTGTTTATGTTTGCAGTGTGCATGTGTGAGTGAATGCGTGCATGACAGCAGAAGAGATTGTGTGTTTGTGTGTGTGTGTGTGTGTGTGTGTGTGTGTGTGTGTGTGTGTGTGTGAGAGAGAGAGAGAGAGAGAGAGAGAGAGAGAGTGAAGTGTGAGAGCAATTGAGCAATCCCTTGGCAGCAGCCACAGTTAAGAGGTTGGCATGCCTCTCAACCTATTAGATTAAGGTATCTGGATAAGCTTAAAATAAACAGGGACAAAGGCTCAAAATAGGAGCATATTTTAAATGATTTATGTTAACATGAATTTTCTGAAGCAGAGGGGGGTGTGTGTGAGAGAAAGAGATAGTTAGTGAGATCGACTAATGGCAGCAGCAGTAAAGAGGTTTGCATATCTCTGGACCTTTCAGCTGAAGAAATCTGGATAAAGCCTGAAATAAAGGGGAAAAAGGCTCAAAAATATGATCAGACTTTAATTATTGCTCTTATAAAATTGCAAACGTACTTAAATAAAAGTATTTGTATTAGCTTGAATTTTCTGCTGGAAATAAAAGTCTGAAACTCAAATGTATGTCATTATTTAGTAACTTCTTTCTCCAATGACTGGCAACAAGCCATTTTAGGAGTAAGAGACCAAAAAATAAAGTAGATACCAGTGTTATATGTTGGATGTAAAATGCTTCTGCCAACACTGTTAACATATGCCACAGCAAGTTTGAAACCTTAGGCGGAGGAACGATTTTACATCAAAAATATATAAAAAATAAATATAGTAATAAAAAATAAGTAAGTAAGCAACAATTTTACAGAAAGCTCATTCTCTAAGTATAATAATGCCCTCCAGGGTGTGTGTTACTGTGTAAATAATGCCCTTCTCGGGGTGTAAATGCCTGACATAGAACACTCCTGGGTGGGCATTATTTCCACAATAACACACTCTGATAGGTATTATTGCTTGTTTAAATGCAAGGCTTAGTTTCTAGCTCCTTCCTCAGGTGATTAACAATAAGTGACCTGTTCTAAATTTTCTGTGTCACTTTCCTAGTTTAAATATGCAGTAGGAAACAGAATAGAATTAAAACAAAATGTGTTGAAAACACACCACTATATACACAACAGAGGAATGCAATAAAGCAATGCAAATTACAAGAAAACAATAAAATCAAAAGAAACTAACTTTTCCCTCACAGCAGTATATGGCAGAGTCTGAGTGACCTTTTCCAGTAAATCCTTGAAATGCTTTATTTTACCCTTTAAACACATGTTTTAGTTTCTAGCTCCTCTCTCAATCAACAGACAAATAACCGTAAGTGACCTGTTCTAATTTCTTTGTGAATCAAAAGAGGCATAGCTCTGGTCTCTTTCCCAATTTAAATATACAATAAAAACAGAATACAATTAAAACACAGTATAATGAAAATACTACACAATACATTAAAGGCAGTAAAGCAATACAATTAAAAGAAATCAATATAAGAAAAGAAACTCCCTGGGATTCATAAAAGCTCTGTGCAAGAATAAGTCTATTCTTGCACAGAGTGGATCATACCCATGCAGCACAGCAGCGCACCTTGCATATTCATGAAGGCAAGCTACTGAATAACCTGCATGGGCATGATCCGTGAATGAGTGCAGGGGGCATGTCCGAGTAGTGCTCGCACAGTAAACATGCCCCCTGCATGGCACTTTGAAAACAAAAACTGTGTCCGCAGACACTGTTAGCATACCTCCCAACTGAACAGATATTTGCAGAATATCCAGATTTGTGCCTTATATGTTAGGAGTGTTCCTCCTACTGTCCTGGCAAAGAGCTGAGGATTAAAGTCATTAAATAATGACAAACATTTGAGTCTAAGACTCCACATCCTTCAAATAAGTCATGCTAATGCAAAACCTATTATTCTATCAACTTGCTAAGTTTGTAAGAGCAATATTTAAAATCTGTCCCTCTTTGTCCCTCCATCATATTTGGTTTAGTCCAGATGTTATGCTCTAAGAGATGGAGAGGTATGACTGTTAGCTATGTGCATATCCCTAAACTAAGAAAAATAAAACAAAATATTTTTTTTCCCATCCCCACTAAAGTTTAAGGGTAGCTGAGTGGGTGTGTGCATCACGCAGCTGTGTTCAGCATAGCTTAAATATCCTAAGGAGCTAAACAGAAATATACAGTCAAAATACCCAAAGTGAGATAGTGTAGTGGCTAGAGCTTTTGCCTTGCATGCAGTCATTCGTGATTTGATCTCCAAAACAGTCCATTCATTTTTATATGTGAAAGCAGCACTAAAAATATTTTTTTTATAAATAGTTAGTAAATAATATATATTTGTTAACCAGGGTAGAGTAGCATGTCCGAATGTATGGTATCAGTGTAGTAAAGATGTGAAACCCCCATATAAACATGTGTGCCATACAATATAGCCACACAAGAATATAATGTAAGGAAAGCACATAGGGGAATGTTATGGAAGGTAAACATACATATCATAATATGTCATTAATGAGGAATCAACCCCACAATCCTGATAGTCCATAAAATGAAAGCTGAACAATGCTAAATTGTGCTCAGCTATGCTTAGCCAGTGTAAGCACTGCTTAAATTTAAATGCTTAGCAATAATTAGCATAGCTAAGCAGATTTGCGCACTGGTAAGCAGTGCTTAGCATCGACCCCTTTAAGCAATGCTTATCTTAGCTAAGCAGGTTTGCGAGTTGCTTAGCTCAGCTCAGCATATTCAAAATCGTCCAATCATGGCAAAGGGCAGGAAATCAGCCCTATTTAAACCTCGTAGGTGGGAATACAACCATGACCAGTTGTAGCTGATCACTGCAGGCACTATGGCTGGTGTTGGTTAGGGTGTGCACTTTCGGGCACAGCGTTGGGGCATTCAGGAGTCCAGGGTCATGGTTGGACTCATTGTAAAAGACTATAGAGGGAGACTGCTGCAGGACCAGTACCAGGGCTCCCAGTAGAAAGCGGAGGTCTGGGACCATCTTGCATGTGACCTCACCAGTGCTACTGGTATCCCTCAGACTGGTGAGCAGGTCCAGCACCATTATGCTCACCTGAAGTGTAGGAAGAGGGATATCTTGGACCACTGGAGCCAAGATGCACAGGCACGGAATGTCCCAGAAGTGTGTAAGTATCAGTATCAATTAGTGTTCTGCAAAGTCCGGCCTGAGTATGTAATCAATAGGTATGTATAAATGTTTATTTATCTCCTTTACAGCTGCAGATGACAGGGCTGGAAATATTGATGCACATGCCAGCAGGCTGCTAAGGCTGCACCGGGAGGCTGGTGAGTAAAAATCTAGCTTGCAGTATTCAGGGTAAATAAATAGAAAGTAGTAGATTGTCAACAACTAGTAGGCAAACTGTGTACTGTGTGCACTGAATAAAGGACTGTTATCAGGTGAATAAAGGTTTCTTAACATTGAATAAAAATAAAAACCTCAGACTGTTGTGTTTACTTTATCATGTTGTGGTAGGAATTTAAATGTGTACAAGTTCTGCATAGTGTTTCTGGTAGAAAATAACTGTTTTATGCAACTATTACTGAAAATGTAACACATATCTGTTGTCTAAAAATTGCAGCACAATTGCCATCACCTAGGGTATTTGTCTAACTACAAGGTCAGATTGTACAAACTAGAGAGTACTAGGGAGAAGAACATCAAACATGAATCAGCACTTTCTTAGTAGTTCATTGTGATGAAACTCAGCTGTGGTGTACCTTTTTGCATAAACAGGTACGGTTTGAATCCTGGCAGTGGTAGTACGCTGAATGCATATTGTCAAACAAGAATATGTGAATATTTGTATAAACAGTCAGGTAGTATTAACATAAATTACCTCCACATGTCTGCGAGGTAAGGAAATGTTTATAATAGCTGCAAGAAGGCTTTACCAACACAGTCTGTGTTCAACATATCCACTGTCCAACCCCAAGGCTGCAAATGACAGCAAGATAAGTACATACACCAAGCACTTTGTTTTGATACACGTCCCTCAAGTGTCACAGTGTCACAGCTAATGGTCACTGCTGCTAATAACCAGGGAGATAGATAGAAAACCTGGCTGAGTATGTCAGCACCACACCTACCCCCAAGCATGAATGCCAGGCACTCCTGTCAGTGTCACATATGTAACTGTGAAAATGTGAATAGGTATAAAAACAGTCAGGTAGTGTTAACACATATTTCTTCAACAGGTCTGCCAGGTAAGAAATGTGTCTATTAGCTGTAAGAAGGCTTAACCAATACACTGTGTACAACAATCTCACTGTCCATCCCCAGGCCATAGGTAGATATACAGTGAGGTCAGCCATGGACAGTAATGAGTAGAGTAATGATCTGTACAGTTGTTGAAAAATGAAGCCTATACAGTTGTTAATTGACCCCTCTCTCTCTCCCCCACCTTATCTGCACCAATACTTCATACACATTAAATGGGTATGTTCATCTCCAAACCTACTGTTGGGCCACGTGTCCTATTGTTATACAAATATTGAACTGTTTGAACATTAATGTTCCCTGTTCAAATACTTTCATTGGTGGCCTGTTGCTATCAATGTAACTTGCATGCTGTTATAATGCCTACTGTGGTTCCATATATGCATATGTTCCGTTTGCTATGCAACTGTTTAAATTCTGTTTTATGGGGTCAATTGGAACACCCATGCATGCTTTTATAACTAATCCTGAAATGTGTTGTTCTTGACTAACCAACATATTTTTTAAACTGAAACACCATAGCACTTCTGGGAAGGCAGATCCTGACAGATCCACCTGCTCCACCTCATCTGTCTGTGACACTGGGTCCCAGCACATCTGGACCTAACCCGGGCATTCCTTTTCTGTTGGTCCTGCACCACCTTTGGGTGGAACCACTTCAGGGGATGGAGCTCATCACCCCCCCTTGGGAGCAGGCTCATAGAGGAGACTGTCACCGACAGTCAGGTCCGGGGATTGGTGAGCAGCGTCCTCCATTCAGAGTATGGTGATCAGCTGCTCCAGCTTGAGGGCCACCTGGTGCATCTTGAGGGTCAGCCTGCCCCTGCTGTGCAGCCCCCAGCACAGCCACCTTCAGGGCCGTGAAGGTGCAGTGGTGACTGCCCATGGGTGGGGACCTCTGTCCCACTGTAACCATATGGGGGCTCATGTGCATTTGATTCCCAACCACCCTCCCCATCCAAGGTGTTTACCCCCACATATGTTGTATACCCTCCTGTCAGCTGTCTTGTCTATCTTGTCTGTCTTCCTACCCAACTTACCTCTCCAAATGTGCCTACTATCCTTTCCCAACATTCCACTCTCACCTTATAAAAAAAAAAAAGGGCAATCTATTCCCCCCAAAAAAATGTCGCCCCATGCATAACTGTCCATTTCACACACATGTTCACTGGACACATTTAATGTGATCTAATTGGCTTAACAACACATTACTGTTGTCCTCGCCCCTCTCTCAGGGGTTTGGGTGTCCAGATTCACCTCCAAATTCTGTACAAATGCACAGCTGTTGCTGTATCAGAAATGGACAGCTATGGGCCTTACCTACACCTGTCTTGCACATCCCTAGCTATCTTTCATATTGTTTTTCCTTCAGCATGCCCCCTTTTTCACCACTTTCCTGTCACCCCTTTTTCTTTTCTTTTAAAGAAATTAGTGCAGGGGTAAGTGGGAGTAAGCAACAGTAAGCAGCAGTAAGTGGCAGTAAGTGAATTTGCATGATGCTAGGTGATGCATAGACAGATTAAGCAGTTTCCCATTTAAGCATGTATTGGCATAGGTTACTATTGTGCAAACCCATGCAAACCCACTTGCAATTGCTTAAAAGTGCCTTAATCACTCTGTATCCATCAGCGGTTTAGGGCAAACATCACCTCCCTGGCTCACCATCAGTATAGGTGAATATGCACAGCACACACACCCCTCCCCTCATCATTGTGGATCAAATGCAAACTGCCTAATCAAAGTTAACAAAAGCAAGCCCCCTTGGGGCCTGATAACATTCCTGTCTGCATCCTACATGAACCCAGGCATATGCTTCCAGCTCCATTACACACTGTATGCAAGTAAAGCCTGAGCACCATTGACATCCCATCTGCAAGGAACACGGCCACTGTCATCCCCTACACAAATGTGAATGGTGAATGGTGGTTTATGTACTGGCCCTCACTGGGGGGAACATGACACATCAGGACCAGGAGTACAATGCATGTTCATACAGTGCTGCTAGGTACAGGGGCATGATGTGTTTGTAAGTGGTGGCTAATGATAGTCAATATTCATGTGCTGGCTCTGTAAAGAACTCTGGGCAATATCTGATGTCCTGTGATATTTTTCCCTGTTTATGTCTTCCAGGTGCCATGCAGCGGCAACTGCCTTACACAGATGTGGAGAGAGCAGCCATCACAGAAGCTGTAATCTTAAACTATGCCATCCTTTTTGGACATAGCCAGCAAAATCTGCAAGAGCGGACTGCCCTGTGGGATGAAATCATCCACAGAGTGAACAACTTGGGCCACCATGGACGCACATTCGATCAGGTCAGAATAGAGCAACTGACCTGATATGTTGTACCTGGTAAAGGGCTGCTGCTGTAATGAGGGACCATACTGCTACTGGTGGGGGGCCAGCCAAACAGGCCCAACTTATGGTGACAGAGGAGCTCCTTCCAACCTTGGGGTAGCACCCACACAAACTCAAACACGGGAAACAACAGTTGTGGAGGTGGATGGCACCCAGGCAACAGACAAGGAGTATTAAGGTAAGGCCAAAGTGCACATCAATGTAATGAGGTAGCATTTAAACTGTCTTCTATAGAGTCTCTAGATGCATATGTCAGTGCAAAATAGATTGATGGGTGGGGTTTAGTAATGCACATAAGTGCACATCTGTGGTGAAGGTGAGCAAATTGTGTAATATCATAGTGCATACTGTACCTGTGCAGAAACGTAGCATTCATCTTGTGCTAATAATGTGAATCTGATCACAATAACTCTTCCTCACAGCTACATAGGTTCCTCTGGTCTGCACATGGGACGATAGCCTGAAGCTGGTAAGTATGGGATTTTCCTGTTGTGGCTCAGCAGCACCCCAGGCATGCTAAAGTTAATGCATGTGACCATGCAGACAGATATTACACTCAGCCATTTGGCAATATCTGCATGTTCACATATGGTGATGTTTACTGCATTGCATCATGGTGGTCATCACAGGGGCCTATTTGCAGGAGATGTCAGATATCTGTAGCATACCTCACAACCTGTCATTGCAGGACTTCGGGACAAAGACTGACAAAATGGGGGGACAAAGGCTCAAAACTAGTGTCATATTGTATCAATTAGTGGTATATAGTGCATATAAATGGTGTACACACCTGTTAGAATGCCAGGTATTTGTGATATACAAAAATGAGAGCACAATAGACAATTTAAAAATACTGCCAACCTTTCATGTGACCTATAACCTGTACAATTCAATTGTAAAGCAAACAAATCTGTTATGGGAACAATAATGACACATAACAATAGTACAACCTAGATGCATATGTGTGCACAAGCTGAAGCTACTACTGAGTTGAAGCAGCTTTTGATATAACTACAGCAGTACATCTTATTGGGTACACACCTGCCATCAGTTACAGAGAACCTTTGATTAACAGGTAATAATGGTCAGTTGTCCTACCAGGATTATCCAAACATATACCAAGTTGCCTGCTACAGAAACAGCCATGGTTCACATAGAGCTGATGAAGCTGCTAAGGGACCATGTGTTTGAGATGTATCAGTGTGGAGAAGAGTACCAAAACATTTGCAAAGAATGGCACATAC
This sequence comes from Protopterus annectens, assembly GCF_019279795.1. Taxonomy (NCBI): domain Eukaryota; kingdom Metazoa; phylum Chordata; order Ceratodontiformes; family Protopteridae; genus Protopterus; species Protopterus annectens. Next base: position 1,422,313,946 of record NC_056731.1, read on the forward strand.
CATGGAACACAGTACAGACAGTCATCAAAAGGTGGTGAAAATATGGGGCTATGGTGACATTGTGAAAGAGAGGACATCCCACCAAATTCTTTGAGAATACAAGACCAAAACTGGCTAGGGAGGCTGCCAGGAGCCCTAGAGCAACAGTGAAGCAGTAGCAGGAATCTCCAGCAAGTACTGGGTGTGTACTACATGTCACAACAATCTTCCATGGTCTACATATGTCTTGCTTATAGGGTAGGGTTGGAAGGTGGCAGCAGTTCCTCACACCAAACAATATCCAGGCCTGGAAAAAGTCTGAAAACAATACATCAGATCTCCAAAAAAGCAAGTGGGAAAATATGTTATTGTAATATGGGACGGACCATGGTTGAACTCTTTGTACACAATTCTGATAGGTTTGTTTGGCGCAATAACACCACTGCACATCATCACAACAACACCACCCCCACGGCGAAGCATGGTGATGGCAGTGTCCTGCTTTGGAGTTGCTGTTCTCAAGCTGGAACTGGGGTTGTAGCCAAGTTGGAGGGGATTATGAACAGTTTCAGACATTGGTCCCTGGTGGCTCCAATCCTTCTGGTGTCTGCCACATAGCTGTGGATGGTGAGGAATTCCACTTTTCCACACAACAATGACCCAAACCATACACCCAAATCAACAAAAGGATGGCTTCACCAGAACACATGCAACATTCTGCACTGGCCCAGCCAGAGCCCACACCTATGTCCAATAGTATATATGCAGGGTGACCTGAAGAGGGCAATGCACAGGGGATGCCCTTGCAATCTGACATAGTTGGAGGTATTTTGCAAGGGAGAGTGTGCAAACATTGGCAAGTCAAGATGTGCCATGCTGATAGACACCTTCCCAAGAGGGCTGAATTCTGTGATTAAATCAAAAGGTGCTTTAACAAAGTATTACTTTCAGGGTGTGCACACTCATGTAACATGCCTATTGTACCTATTTAGTTTACCATATGTTACCTGTAACTGATATGTATGTTCTTCAGTTGGATTGCACAGGTTATATGTCATATGAAATAATGGCAATGTTATGACCTGATTTCTGAGGTCTCATGTGATATATCACAGAAATCCAGTATGTTAACAGGTGTGTGTACACTTACTATATCCACTGTAAGCTTGGGAGATTGCTTGAGTAACCAGCTTTGTTTTAACATACATGTACTGCAGGTTATGCAGTCTGCGTCTCAAATTAGGACATTAATTAGTGGCAGCAATCTACAGGTCAACCCTGTAATGTATCAGATAAACACAGGAATTATGAGGAACAGAACAAGCATATGAGCCACACATCTAGACATTCAGCAAAAACCTGTACAGTTGGGAGGTATGTTCTGTAGGTGTTGCCACAGTGCTATACAGGTGAATGGCAATAATTTACATGGGTGCAGCATGTGTTAGGTGAAGGGACATCACCTACCAACACCACTCACATATCCTAGAGGTGTATATTAGTAGTAACAGTAATTGGAAAGGGCTGTACTGCATGATGCTGAGGGTCTTTCCAGAGTGTGTATGTTATTGCCTGACTGTGTGTCATGAATGTCCCCAGTCGGCTAATGTGAGGTCTGTGTAATGCCTTTGAGGCACCTCACCTGTATGTGTGTGTGTGTGTGTGTGTGTGTGTGTGTGTGTGTGTGTGTGTGTGTGTGTGTGTGTGTGTATACCAGCAAACCGTATAGTGCAGATAGTAATTTACATATGTTGTTTTTTCCTCACAGGTGGACCTGGTGGCTGCAGTCCCTCCCACTCTGATTCTGATATCAGTGTCTCTGCAGACTCATACCATGATGATACTCATATTGAGGCACAGATGGGGTTGTCAGGGGCTTAATTTGTGCCATCGGTGGCATCCCACTATTGTCAACCTCATCCCCGCAAACAGTCACAATACCCACACATACCCCATCACCAGTGGCCACAGATAATGGACAGTTGGCAGGTAGTGGCATGGAACAGGCTATTGTGGTGACTATGGCAAGTGAGGGTGCAGGCACTAGCCATAGCCAGAGTGCTGATGAGGTCCCACTCAGGCAGATGGGCAGGGGTGCTCTGAGGAGGATTGCAGCCCATCATGTCCCTGTTGCAAGTACCACAGCAACAGTCACCAGATGCATGTTTTGGGCCATCATGGAGGCACAGGCATGTAATGAATGTAACACCAGAGATATACACAAGGTCATGGATGAGCACATCCCTGCTGTTTGTGGCGATATTCGTGAACTCACTGCAGCCATCCGTGAGTGTACTGAGGTCATGGATAGAAGGTTGGGGGAGACCTTGGCATTCCTTGGCCATGAAATATCTGTGCTTGAGCATTTGTTGGATGGTGGCCAGTAGCCATGTGGATGTAGGGCAGTACCACAATCAGCTGAGGGTCTATGTGGCCGTGAACCATCACATTCCCATATTGGCAGTACCACTAGAACTACTGAAGGGGGTGTGCTGTCCATGTCACAATGGAGCAGGCCATGGGCACATGGTCCTGGCTGGTCTCAACAGGGACGTGAATCCAGCAGGTAGCAGTCACCATCGTGGAGTAGTACTGCATCTGGACTCGTCCCTGGTGATGCCAGTAATACCTCTGGCAGGCCCAGTTCCCATGTCTATGGCCAGAGACAGTGAACTGTGCACCCTGCCACATATGGCCCACAGCTGTCCAAAATACCCCTGCGTAGGGCACCCACATGGTGTGACTGTGTGCATACAAACACACACACATCACCATAAGACAAGTCACATCTACACACACACACACACACACACACACACACACACACACACACACACACACACACACACACACACACACACACACACACGTTAACTGTATGGCCCAGCCTAGGTTTTTGGGAAACCCATACAACCCCCTGTGCATATGATGATACCTGTGCCACATCCCTGCCATCCATACCATTGATGCAGGGACATGTTAATATGGTCTGATGCACAGGGTGACTTTAGTAGAGTGTAGCTATTTAATGCTGTGTAAGGTGCTATCATCTGGCATTTGTAATGGGTACACATCAGAGTGTGTGTGTACCTTTTCAGCCATGATGCATTATTCATGTTAGTAACACTAAGTGAATGTGTCCTCACATGCTGTATTCTGTTTATGTTCCAGGTGTCTGTGTGTCAGCAGGATGTAGCCCTGCAGACATCACCAATGAGGGGCATGGCAGTGTTGTAACACATCGACTATGTCATAGCCGAGGTACAGCTGTATCTGCACACATTTCCTAGGTCTGTGTAACAGGTCTTGCATGTGCCTCACAGCTTATAGGGATGAGGGGTTGTACCTACGTCTATGGTGATTAACATCAGCTCTTGTAGAGTGGACAATAGTGAGTGTGGTGGGTGGAACACACCTCAGATTGCTAATGCCCTCAACCCCAGATGATATTGTGTCAACCAAACACACAGAGAATACTGTTCACACACACACACACACACACACACACACACACACACACACACACACACACACACACACACACACACATATGCACAGGATCACATTTGCTAGTGTTGTGTTTGGAACCCCAGCCAATCAAGTTGTGGTACCACGCTATTATGCAGTTATTGCAGGTAGCACAGGACTACTAGTCTGATGAGTGTTACAAGGTACCTGTAAGGTGAATAACATCATGTGGCCTTGTGAGGTATGGCAATGGTGGGTGTACTGGGTGTGAGAGTACTCATAAAAGTGTCACATACAAGTCTATACATTCACAACCACTGCTATATACACCAATGTGCACACCCACACACACACACACACACACACACACACACACACACACACACACACACACACACACACACACACACCCTTGCCAGTACTGACATCTTGCTATTCATACCATACTATTCCTATAAAGGGCTGAAGAGTGTCTACAGATACCACTACGGTTGATGTGAACAGCAGACCTCATACAGTAGACGTAGGAATGTGTACTGTGAGTACCATGGCATACAATATAAAACCATGCCCATCCAATGGATGTCATTCTGACACACACACACACACACACACACACACACACACACACACACACACACACACACACACACACACACACACACACATACACACACTTAATACTCTTCTCTAACACACATTTTCCAGGATTCAGATTAGAACCCCTACCTATCTATTTATTGTTACTACGTTGTTATGCATTTATTGCATGCACCATGGAGGTTATGGGGTGACACTTGTCCAAAGGTACTTTGATGGTATGGATGGCAGGGATGTGGCACAGGTATCATCACCAGACCTTGCAAATTATGACAATGGGTGATGTATTGCGTGAGAGAGGCCACAAAAGACTGTAACTTACACATATACACACTTACACACAATAATACACACACACACATTTGCCAGGACTCATATTAGAACCCCTAGCTATGTAGTTATTGGTATTATAGTGTTATGCAGTTGCTGCACACACAACAGAACTTATAGGTTGGGGAGTGTCCCAAGATATCTATATAGTAAATAACATATACAGCACTTGTAAGGTATGGCAATGGTAGTTGTACTGGGTGAGACAGGCCACCAACTACTTTTACCCACATGTTTACACACTCAGACACACTTTTATACACACTAATGCACGCACACACATTTGACAGTACTGAGATCCATAGATTCAAAGATTCATAGGTGTGTACTTGTCAAATGGCCATGGAGGCTTTACAAGGTTAGACATGGGAATACACTGGCATCATGACACCTGATGATACTCCCCAGTGTGTCTACTGAGTATAGTCACTGGAATGATCCTCTTCAGTGTGTATTCTATTCACTATCCACTCCTCCAGATTTCTCTTGAAGAGGGCCAGTGATATGCTCTGCTTGACATGTATGTGACATCTATTCCATAGTGTGGCCAGTCTCTGGGTTGTGAACCTGTCCCTCCAGCATGTCCTGTTGATTGTGAGGATGGGGTTGAGGTATCTGGGGCATGTTGTGTGGACAGATTGGTTTCTTTGGATGTAACATTCTTGACAGGGTTGGGTCAGACATGGCTGTGTATGTCAGGCAGAGATCGCACCTAAGTAGCCAATATGAGGCAGAGATTCATTGGAGTTGGAGTCTATCCATATGGAGCAAGTGTGTAGTACCTAAGATCCTCTTTGTGAGGTACATTTGCAGCCTCTGCTGTTGTTGCATGTGTCCAGTGGGGTACATAGCAAATGGGCCATACTACACATTGATTGGCCTACTAAGGGGAGAGTACAGGGAAACACTGTCCTTTTACTTCCCAGATTCAACACCCTTAGTCAGGAGAAGTGACACATGGAAGGACTTTCAGATGACAGTGGCATTGTGGTGGTCAACAGAGAGCTCACTGTCAACCTGTGTTCCCAGTTCCCTTATACCAACATCAGTGTTCAGTGGACTACCATCAATGTATTACTTTATGTGAACCATGTAGCACCCAAAGGGGATGGTGGCACATCATCTGGCATTGAGCTTATTTCCAGGGTTCTGACAACAGCCATAGGTCTCAGAGAGGCCTTTGTGTAGGATGTCAACCTCACGTGGGGGGGGTAGTAATAGCACCCACCTTGTAGTCATCTGCAAACTTTGTCAGCCAGGGCGCCATTGTATTGGGCTGGTCCTCAGAGGTGTGGATCCCAAACATGAGGCGACCCAGGTCTACAACCTCTGGGACTCCACTCATGACTGTTCGGCAGTTTGACATAGAGTTCACTGCTTTCACACTGTGGGTTCTATCTGGGAGCCAGTTTGCAGGCCACCTACTGATGTAAGGGTTACTGCCTACCTAAGTTTGTTTGTGTATGATGAATGAGTGGGGAGTGATATCCAAGGAGTAGATGGGCTGCCTATCTTGTTATCTATTCCATGCTGTCACATAGGTATTGCACATGGCACAATGCTTATAGGGCTGCATAATATCTATAGGTCCCTCTACAGTGGATGACAACTGTGGGCCTTGTAATGTGGACACTGGGACATGTACTGGGTGGGCAGCAGCAAAAAGTAGCAAAACCCACCCCTCAATGGATATGGTTCTCACACAAGCACAACAACCCCCCCACAAACAGGATACAGTTTTTGCATGTGCACATACTTGCCAGGACTGAGATTAGAACCCCTACCTATCTATTGATTGCTACTATAGTGTTAAACATTTATCACATGAGCCACAGAGCTTATAGGGTAAAGGTTGTCCAAAGGTACTTCTAAGGTGAGGAACATCACCAGCCCTTGTAAAGTATGGCAATGGGTGATGTACTGGGTGACAGTGGCCACACAATACTTTAAACTACACATATACACACATTTGCCAAAACTGGGATTAGATCTCCTACCTAACTAGTTTCTTATAACTATAGTGTTATGCAGTTATCACACGCGCCACAGAGCTTATAGGGCTATGGCTTGACAAAAGGTACTTCCATGGTGACAGACATTTTCAGGACTGCTAAAGTAGGGTAATGGAAAGTGCACTGGATGGGAAAGTCCTGTTAATTAATAGATCCTACTGACAATTCTCTAAGTGTATGAGCATGCCCAGTGTGACCTTCTATAGTAAATGTGGGACTCCATTCCAGGGATTGTTGTACTCGAGTCCAGTTTGTTTTTTGTTACAGTCATACCTTTCAACCTGTTGATGCAGGATATCTGGAGATAGCCTATCAAAATGGGGAAACACTGGGCCATATGGTGATTGTGACTATTTCTCTTACTAATGTATGGGTTGCTAGGGTTACAGGGCTTGCTTTAGCAAACAGCTAACATATATGACATTTGACACTGTCATGAATTGTTTCAGTACCTCTTGACATACCTCCTCAGATGTGGCAGTTTCCTTTACATGTATAGAAAGACATTTTTCATTTTTTATTGACTCGGACTGGTACAACGAAGGTATTTACCATTTCCTATCTCTAATACTGATTTGACCGGCTGTGTATTTAGCTGGATTGGGGATTTTTGCATTAGCTATATCTGAGCATTGTCCGGGACATTCTTTAATAACCACGCAGATGTTTTGTTGGGTGTTTTACACTCACATTGAATTTTTTTGGGTGGTTTATTCAGAACGAAGGGTTCTTGGACATCGTTTCACATCATCTCTTCGTATTAAACTTGGATATGGTTATGTGACATACTAGGCCGGGGAAATAAACTTTCTATACATTATCTACATGGCGAGTGGATCTGAAGCTGGGATTTCAGTTTTTTGTGTACTCGTTTTTGTATACAGTGATTTTGGAGTATACATCAAGGGGACAATCATATTTTTGGTTTAGTTTTTGACTTTTTTATGTGTGTCTCAAAATCAAACTGTGTGCTGCTTGTTTGCTTTACATCCCTTTTGGACTTTTTTCGTACTGTTTCCAACCAGGAATATTAATCTGTTACAGGGACTAATTAAATTTTCCATCATTGTGTTGGGAATGTATATGATATTTAAATGCATTTTGTGATGTGTATAGGAATTGTTTAATAAATAGGCATTATAATATTGCATTACAATCAATATTTTGTTAATATTCATCTATTGTGGTTAACTTGGGCAGTTTCTTTGCATATTCTATATATTTATCTAGTTTTCTCCTGGTATGAATCCTGTCATATTAAGATAATAGTGATCCAAGCATTTATATATATATATATATATATATATATATATATATATATATATATATATATATATATATATATACGAGTAGGACATTTATTGAGGTTCATTTAACTACTTTTAGATACTTTCCTTGTTTAGATAGCTTTGTTGTTGTATCCCATTGATCTGTGGGTCTATTATTCATTATTATTTGATGGTGGGAAATATTTGGAGATATTTATACTATTTTTTCATGTGTTAAGGAGTTTTAAGACTGGTGATACATTTTTTACCTTTTCAGGTCCCGGTTGGTGCTGACTTTTTGACATGTATAATGATATACTGGTTTTCCAATTTCGATCATATTGTTTCTCTTGAAGTGCATTATATTTCGACTCTCCATTTTGGAGATTATATTTTGGATATCCAGGGGATTACACCTCTTGGGTAGTTTGTTATATAGGTCCTCTCATAATTTTTTTACCCATTTGATTCTACTATTATATCATTAGGGATGCATTATTTTTACAACCTACCAAGTGACTACAGGTCCATGGATTGTTGAATTTTTTTCGCATGTAGCACTATCACCCTGAACTTGGGTGATAGAGTGTGTAAGCTAGTATTGCTAAAGCTTTTTAAGAGTCATGTAGCACCATCTTATATGATTATTGGTTTCGGTGGGGGCTATTATTGTACTCCGTCTTTATAAGTGATTTATTTATCACAATATTTGTCTATCAGATAGCTATTTTAGCTTATGGATTCATATATAGCAAACCTTTTTCTGCATTGAACATCATATTTTGAATTGATAGCCATTAGTTGTAGGGGCTACTAACCTTGCTTTATTGGCTGAACTTTTTGGAGTAATGTAGCACCATCTTATATGAACAGTTGGTGGGGGCTATTATTGTACTTCACTCTGGTTAAATTCTATAACTGAATTTGGGAGAGTATTATTCGTATTTAAGCATGGAGGGTTTGAGTACCCTTCATTTTGCTTCCAGCTGTTTTTGTTTTATTTGATAATTATAACAAGTGTTTTCTTTTTGAGATGGATCTTAATCAACTACTCAGGGGTATATCCTCAGACAGAGAAGATCTTGGCATCTTTGGAGTGGGGGTTTCTACCCCAGCCTCTGGGGAGAATGAACATGAACCTTGTGAGTCTGATTGTCAGGATTTATTTAGCCAGTTATCAAGGAGTATGAAAAATTTAAGAGCCAATGCTTGGCATTTATGTTTGTTTAAAGCCTATATGTCCGAAAATATCAGCCCCCGGGGACTACAGGTTAGGATTCAGCCCCTGGTCAACAATATTGATGAAGAATTACAGACAGCATGGGAAACCATAAAACAACAAGCTTCTATGGGGTTTGTACAGGCTTTAGACTCATATTATGACCGGTGTATAGATGGGGGGATACTGGAGGTTACTAAGTTGTGTGAACAATCTAAAGTATTTGAGGGTCATAAAAATTGCTCTATTTATTTACAACAGTTAGTCCAGGAACGTTCAGGTTTGGAACAACAGCTTAAGGAGCATAAGTTATACAAATTCAATAGAGACCTTATGGATTATGACAAGGGTAGACCATTTGGTCCATATAAAAGTGTGACATTCTCTAAGACTGGCCCCAAACCAAATAAAAAGAAACACCCAAGGTCAATATTAAAGAAAACCAATTTTTCCTCTACAGGCACCTCAGGGGATGAGTCCTCTTCCTACACAGACTCTGAATTAGCAGTAGGTATAACCCCACCTACACCAAAACGGGCTAATACCAGCATGGATTTCCCTTTAGGAAAAACAGTCACAGGAGGAGGGGGGACTTAAATACAGGAAACATAACTAATGTGGAGACTTTACTCCAAATCTTGAGCAACAAGTAGAACATAATAATGTACTCAATATCTTATCTCATGTTCTTACCCCTGTACAAATTGACCTTCTTAATAAAGGCCTAAACTTTGTGCCAGCTTTCTTTGTTGCTGAAAATGATTTTGTGTCAGATTTATATTCTTTTGGTAGAACATTGAATTTAAAATTATTTTTTGATAAAAATAATGATTCTTGTTCTGTTGAACAGGCATTTCATTTTCAAAGATCGAATTTTATGCCACCCATGCATCCTGTGGTACAACTTTTCTTACATAATGCTATCAAAGATCTGCACACTTATCATGGTGAAATACAGAACAAACCTCATAACCTTTCAAAGATTCAACAAAGGGCACTGATGGAACTCAAGTCTAATACCAACATAATCATTGTTACTGCAGATAAGGGGGGAGCGACTGTGGTCATGGATTTTGATACATATAATAATGAGGCTTTACGACAACTCAATAACCATTTATATTATATGTCTATGCCATTGGACCCCACTAATACATTTAAATATCAGATAAATTATGTCATTCAAAATGCTGTGGATGAATGGGTTATATCCAACAACACTGCAAAACATCTTATGATAAAGGATCCCAAAAGGCAACACTTTTATCTGTTACCAAAAATTCACAAATCTCTAACAAATCCTCCGGGTAGACTGATCGTTTCTGGTAGGGAATCGCTGGCTGAACCTCTGGTTGTTTTTTTGACTCAATATCTGAAACCTCTGCTTCCCCTAGTGAGATCTAGAATACGTGATACCACGGAATTTTTACAAATAATATCTGATGCCCAGGTTGAATCACATTGGTTCCTTTGTACACTGGATGTGGCCTTCCTATATACCAATATTCCTCATTGGGCTGGCCTTTTGGCCATTGAGTATTGGTTGGGAGTTGCCGAATTATATCCTCCAGGATTTAATACATTGTTAATACTTATGATGGAACATGTCTTGACCAAAAATGTTTTTTACTACCAGGACAAATGCTTTCTGCAAACTAAGGGGATGGCGATGGGGGCATCTTTTGCCCTCATTTATGCCAATTTATTTATGGCTTATATAGAAGAACATCTCATATATAATCCCCTACATAATTTGTATTTGCCAGAAATGGACATCTGGCATCAGTATTTGGATGACTGTTGGCTTATATGGAAGGCTGATTTGGAGTATTTATGGCAATTTGTTGATTACCTCAATGGGAACATATGGGGTATTGAGTTGACCTGTACACAAGATCTTAAGCACATTACATTTTTGGATGCCCTAGTTACCAAGAATGTGGATGGTACTTTGGACACATAGGTGTTTTGCAAATTCCCTGAATATAACTCACTTTTACATGTGACCAGTCATCACCCACCACATGTCATTTGTAATATACCAAAATCTCAATTCATGAGAGAGAAGTGCATTTGTTCTAGTAGTGACAAACATAATCATTATAAAGCTGATATGGTCAGGAGGTTTAAGGAACGTGGATATAAACCTGGGGTAATCACTATGGCTTGCAGGGAGGTTAGTGGTATGGCCAGACAGGAATTGTTAGAATATGAACACAAATCCACAAATGAGTCAGCCCCTATCAGAATAATCACTACATATGGACATAACACCAGCATTTTTTGTGAAGTGGTACAGGAAAATTGGAACATCTTGTTGGCCAATGAGAAAATCAGGACTTTGATTGAGGAACGGCGACGATTTGGCTTTAGGACAGGTAGGACCCTGGTGTCCCACTTTAACCATTATAAGGTGGGTACCCAGGTAGCTGTTCCATTTAAACACTCTACACTTTTGGGTGATATACTGCAGGGATGTTTCAGGTGTGATCATTGTGTTCATTGTAATAGACTTAACCAAACAAAAACTTTTAGCAGTCGCAATACCGGCCAAGTATATGATATAAAATTCTTTGCCAATTGTTCATCAGATTGGGTTATATACCTTGCCACCTGTACATGCTCGGCCTTTTATGTGGGCCAAACATCCAGGCCCATTAAATTTAGGATCAGTAAACACATAAGTGACATCAAACTTAAAAAGCAGACACATGCATTATATAAGCATGTTCTCAAACATCCCTCTGCAACTTTTACTTTTACGGTCATTGATATTATTAAGGGAGATAGAACAAACAAGAGTGGCTGGCACAACATTTTGAATAATAAAGAAAAAAGATGGATAATTAAATTGGGGGATTTAATTCCTCCAGGATTAAATGAATTGTTGTGAACAGCCAATGATTTTCCTGTTTCTTTATGGGTGTGTGTATATAAGGAGTGTCTTGTTATTTCTATGGTTGCACTGAGGAAGGTTTTAAATTAATGCCGAAACCAGTCTGTTTGTGATAACTTTATATTAAAAAGTTATATACCTTTTACACCTTTGTGCTGGCTATTTTGTTTTTGCATTACTGTCTCTTTAAGCCGTACACTGCTGAATTTGCAGGGGAATATTCTGGAATACCTCCTCAGATCATCACAGTGACTTACCAGAGGAATACAGGATGGATGATGCACACACTGATATTATGGGCCAAATGCTAGGCATTCTTGCACAATCCAACCTGTTGAGAGGTGGCCTACAATCAATTGACTGCTGGAGCTGCGGAAATGGTCCAGTACCTTGGTGATATATTACAATGGTTGAATCTATGTGCATTTCTGTTCTGGCCTGTCTGATTTCCAGTCAACGGTTGGGTAATATAAGTCAGGCAGGATCAAGGTGACAGTCAGACTCCAGATAGATTTGTAGGGGATAGGATATGTTGGGAGAGTGTCCTGAGTCAGATATGTTGGCCTGTAGCTACCAGTAATTTGCATAGGGGCCTTCTCAAAGGTTGACTGCACTTGGAGGGTCTTGTGTGTGTCAGACTGTTTGACCAGCCTGGAGGTGTGTGTGTGTCTCACATAAATGTATGGCCTACCTCATTTGGCTTGGCTGGCCACATTTTGTTGTCAGGATGTTGCATAGGATGAGTGATCAGGAAAGTGTCTGTTACTCCCCATAACTGTGGGCCAGAGTTTTGTGGGTGTAGACATATCACCATCTTCCTGGGTTATGACTGCCTGCAATGAGTGCATTCCCATGTTCAGACTCCTAGCCCTGCCTGTCGACTGTACAGAGTATCACAGAATGTCCAGATTCATGACTAATATATCTGGTTGGTTATCCAAACAAGTGTGGTTTTCAAGGAAAAGTGTTTTGCAAGTCACTCAGGGTTGAAGTCAAATATTATTGACAGTTGACTTTGCAGTTTCAGACTTCATACCCTTCAGACATTCCATGCTGATACAATCTTTCCATCAACTTTCAAACATTATTACAGCAGTATTTCAAAGGTGTCCTTCTCTTTGGACCTTTATCACCCCATTATTCATGGCTTTGTCCAGATTTCTTGCTCTCTGAGGCTGGCAGGTTTGCTCCTAGCAGTTAGCAGCATGGCCTTTCTTTGGATTTTGTAGACTGTGTTATGTTGGTGTTATGGACCCCATGACAATCCATAACAGGGTACTGTGGGTGAGGCATAGGCATTTGCCAGAGGCCTGTAGGCCAGGTGTGACAGATGCAGGCCATCTGTAGCAAGGCAGTGCATTCTGATGATCATATGTTCCCAGGCTGTCAGGCAGTGGACACCCCTGAGATGGCACAAGTAAGTTGACTGGGTGTTATTAACAATTGCTTTCTGTTCATGTTGAGCCATCACTCTAGTTGACAGCTGGATGCTGCTTAAGGCTATGGACATGTTACTGCATTTCTATGGGACTATGGGTGGGGGGGTGGCACATCTGTACAGAATACACATTTGCACAGACTGTGCTAATATTTGCTTAACATTTTGGCCCCATTTAGCACAGTGGTGTGTCCTATCTTTTAGACTACAGGCATAACAGTATCGACTACAGGTCAGATTGTTCTGGCATACCTTTCAGAGCCATACTGCCACTGCCAGACCTGCTGTGATATCACTGTGTAAGTCTGTAGGTGGGAATTTCATGGATGTCACCATGTGGGGGCCTTTGCCAGACATTTCTGTATGGTTTTCTACAGCTGATCTGCTGGGTGAGGCTGGGGGTGAGTATGGGACCCCCAATTTGACATCCATGCATGTGACCTATGACCCCCTCAGTTATTTGGCTCACCACGTATACTGCAGTGGTTTTTGTCAACTAGAGAGGTACGGCATAGTGTGGGTAAGCCAGTACTAGGCATACACTTCCTGCTGTCCCACATAGCTCTCAGTTGTCTGCTGCTATCTCAGTAATCCACCCCATTCCCTTGCATGCTTGCATCAATACCATAGATATGCAATCAGAACATTCTACTCCATTCATTTATTGTTAAGAAGACTGACTTGCCTTGTGCCTGAGGTATTTATGAGGATGCTGCTTGAGGGCTGACTATGTCAGATGCATGCAGTACACTGCCTATATATGGTAAGGTATAAGTGGTGTGATGTTTGGCATCCATTTTACTGTGTGTGCAAGTCAGAGAGCGATATCAGTCCTTTGGGCCCTACAGTGTCAGTGTATGCATTATGCGTTGCCTCTTTTCCAAGGCCAGGACATACTGGGCATGCCTCCGTCTGCCTACAGGGACAGGCTCAGGATGTTCCTCCTCCAAGTCCCTTTGTGCCTGTGGAGACCATGGAAATGGTGGGGGCTGTGTGGCCCTTCCCCATTTTGTTCCTGCTGCAGCTGTTTCCACAGGATATTTCAGTTTTTTTTTCTTTTTCCCTTCCCATTTCTGCCCCCTTTAAACCTTGAGGTGTGGCTCACAAACCCACTGCCTAAATGTAAACAATGCTGCTATTTCATTTTTTTTTAAGTCCCAGTGCGAGCCACGCACAGCCAATTAGCTAAGCCAAACACATTTTAGCAGAAATGGCCCTCCCCTGAATATGAACACGGTCTTCATTTCATGGTATAAGACATTACAGGCCACAGACACACTCTGTTGCTTTGCTGTGCTTAGCTAAGTGCAAACCTGAGCAACAAAGCTCCAGTGTGCTTACAGCAAGCATGACATACCCCCTTTTCATGTTAGCTGCTCCTCCTGCCTACACGTTCCTGTTCTAGCACCTATATGGTTAGGTGCAGTGTGTGGACTTAGAATATTTTGTGATTCAGTAAATTTCCCCTCATTTGCATACCCAACTGCCTTAGTCCATAGTTACTGTTCTGACATGGGGCCTTTCCCCTTGACATCCAGTGTTCCCTGATAATGTTTTGATTTGGCATGCCATTGACTATAACGGCAAAATGCAGATTTCCTCTAAAATTGTGTTTTAATGCATTTTTTAAAATTTTCGGCACAATCTTGTTTACGCGCTGCTGCCCTATGCTTAAATGGCTGAGATCATCCCAAAAAAATACTTTGATTTTTTATTAAATTAAACACTTTCCCATGCCAATGGCCATATATTTGGCCACTGACATGCCTAAAGGTTATAATACATGCTTTTATTTGAGCTGTCATGCCTCCGTTTAGTTATTTGCAGAAATGTGTTTGGTTATTAACTGAACACATTTCTGCAACTACCACTGTTCCTGCACAGATGCCTGCCTGCTTCCTGAATCACTAATTCACCTCATTTGCATGGTTTTCACCAGCAAATGAGGTAATTAGCATTTTGCATGGCTTTCCATGCAGGAACAGTGTCGGCAGACTTGTGCACACCAGATCGTCTGTTTCTTGAATCTGTCAGCAGCCATATTCTGCGCAGGAACGACTACACTGTTCCTGCATGGCATTTTTGTTTAATGAATCCCAGGGACTTACCTTTCCCCTCACTGCAGTCTATGGCAGAGTTTGAGAGGACTTTTTCAGTAAAGCCTTACAATGTTTTATTTTACCCCTTTAATACAAGGTTATTTTACCCCTTTAATACAAGGTTTAGTTCCTAGCTCATCCCTCAGTAAATAACATTAAGTGATCTGTTCTAATTTCTGTACAACTCAGGAGAGACACAGCTGTGGTCTCTTTTATAGTTTAAATATGCAATTGAAAATAGACTACAGATAAAACACAGTGTAATAAAAACACACCACAATATACAAAATAGAAAAAGGCAATAAAACAATACAAATTTCAAGAAAGCAATATAAGAAAAGCAAACTAACCTTTCCTTCACAGACGTTTATGACAGAGTCTGAGGGAGCTTTTGCAGTAAACATTGAAATGCTTTATTTTAACCCTCTAAATGCAACATTTAGTTTCTAGCTCACCCATCAGTTCACATGTGATTTACCTTAAGTGACCTGTTCTAATTTCTGTGTGACTCACAAGAGACACAGCTTTGTTCTGTTTCCAAGTTTAAATATGCAATACAAAAACAGAATGCAATTAAAATGCCGAGTAAAATGCAAACTTCTTGTTGCTTAGCACCAATTTTTTTGCCCTCCTCTACATTAATCATTTCACTTCTAACAACTTTCCCTCCTGCACTTGAATCAGTACTATCCTCTTTTTCCACTCTTAAAGAACACTTCTCATCTTCCTCTTCTTCTAACTGCTCCACCCAGCACTCTACATTTCTCATGCATCCCCTGTAGATCTAAGTTATAAACCTTCTAGATGCATCAATTTGAAACAGGCAGCCTAAATTGAACTAGTCCTATACCCTGCTCTCACAGTCATATGTTATTTACTATTATTCTGCTATATAATAGTAATGTATCTCCCTTCCCCCTGGCATAATTTTCTAACTTATTTCATTATATCTCTTGAATGCTTTACAGTCCTATACAATGCTAAAAATCTCTCTTCCTATATGTAATTTTACAACTTACTTCATTAAGTGGCTTCTAACTCTTTGCGAACCTTTATTTACTAAAATGTAAGATCACTAAACCTCTTTACAACAATGTTCCCCTTCTATAGTATCAATCCATTTACTTCCTGCAATATTTTAGAGCTTCAGGAGCTGTGTAGGCTTATAATTTGTTATGTAACTATATTACCATATACCTGTCTTGTAATTATGGCTGTTTTTATTTTCTGAAAAATGTAACTGTTGTTTTTTCTGAGAACTGTCTGAAATTCACTCTTTAATATAAATGTACTGTAATGGAACTTGTCTCCCTCAGCCTGTCCTGAAAATTGACTCTGCCCATTCAGACTTTCCAGGTCAACAAAGACAAGTAAATAACTAAATAATGAAAAATATACCACAATGTACAAAACAGAAAAAGACAATAAAGCAATACAAGTTACAAGAAAGCAATATAAGGAAAAGAAACTATTCTTTCTGCCAGTGCAGTCTATCACAGAGTCTGAGTGAGTTTTTCCAGTAAAGCCTTGATATGTTTTATTTTACTCCTTAAAACAAGGTCTAGTTCCTAGCTTCACATTCAGTTCACAGATAATTAACTTTAAGTGACATGTGTGAGTCACAAGAAACACAGCTCTGATATCTTTCCTAGTTCAAATATACAGTACAAAACAGAATACAGTTAAAACCCACTGTAATGAAAATAATCTGCAGTATTCAAAAATAAGAGAGGGCAGTAGATTGATACACATTACAAGAAAGTAATGAAAGGAAAACAAACCTTTCCCTCACAGCAGTCTATTGCAGAGTCTGGATGGGGTCTTCCAGTAAAGCCATGAAATGTTTATTTTACCCCTTACATACAAAGTTTAATTGCCAGATCATCATCTAGTCCACAGGTAATAAAAGTGTCCCATTCTAATGTCTCTGTGAGTCTCAAGAGACACAGCCCTGGTCTCTTTCAAAGCTTATGTATGCAATAAAAAACAGAATACAATTAAGGTACAGTCCCCGGGGTTCAGCAATCTTCAGTGCAAGAATAGCTTATTCTTGCACAGAAGGGACTGTTCCCGTGCAGCATGGCAGTGCACCATGCATATTCATGAAGGTGTGCTGCCATGCTCTAATATGGACAGAGTTCTGTGTGCGAGCACAGGGGTTGTATCTGAGAGCAGTGATCTCACAATACACATGCCCTCTGCACATCAATGTAAAGTTAGCAAGAGTGTCCGTGGACTCCATTACCTTTCAACTTCAGAAGAAATCTGGACAAAGCTATAAAAAACAATTGACAAATAGGGACAAATGTGAAATATTGCTCTCACAAACTTATAAAGTTGATAGAATGACAGGCTTCACATTAGCATGAATTTTCCAAAGGGTATGAAGTGTAAAACTCAAATGTTTGTAATTATTTTCTAACTGCAGTCTTTAATGCTTTGCCACTAATCTTCCAGAAAGCCACAATTGTATGAAAAATGGACCAAAAATATAAATCAAAAATCTGGGCATTCTGTGAAAATCTGTACAGTTGAGAGGTATGGCAGGCACTGTTACTGTCTGTGGGGCATACCTCTCAAATGCAAAGCCTGTCATGTCATCAGCATTTGAAAAGCACAACCCCCCCCCACAGGTAATGTTGCAGAAAGCAATGTGCATACCCCTACATCTGTTTATTTTTTTTTTCAGTCTGCTATAAAGTTTAAGCATAGCTGATGTGCACATCGCGCAGCTCTGCTCAGCCTAGCTTACAAATCACAAGGAGCTAAATAGGAATATACTTCAAAAAGTAGAAATGTGTAAATAGCAAAGTGGTTAGAGTGCTCATTTTGCAAGTAGTTGTTCCTGGTTTAATCCCCACTGAAACTAATTTGCATTTTACAGTTAAAAGCAGTGCATAATTTTTTTTTATAATTAGGTAGTAAATAACATATATTTGTTAACCAGAGTAGTATAGTAGGTCCAGATGTGAGGTGCCAGTGTAATAAACTTGTGAAACCCCCATATAAACACAAGTGCCCCATACAGTATAGTCACACAAGAATAAATATAATGAAAGCACATAGGGGATGTCAGGGAAGGTAAACAAAATTATAATATGTCAGGAATGATGGATCAATCCCATACAGCTGAAAGTCTATAAAATAAACTTAAGAAATGCTAAGCATTGCACAGCTATGCTTAACAGGTGTAAGCATTGCTTAAATATGAATGCTAAGCAATGAGTAGCCCAGCTAAGCAGATTTGCCCATTGGTAAGCAGTGCTGAGCTTACCCCTTTAAGCACTGCCAATCTTAGCTAAGCAGGTTTGCACATAGCTTAGCTTAGCTCAGCATATTCAAAACTGTCCAATCACAGCAAATTGTGGGAAATCAGCCATATTTAAACCTCAGAGGAAAAGGGAACTCTTGGACCAGTGAGTCCAAGAAGCACGGCAGAGAGGTTATGTCCCAGGCATGTGTAAGTATTCATATTAATAACTGTTTACCAAAGTCCAGTCTGTGTATATGATGGATAGGTATGCATAAATGTTTCTCTATCTTCTTTACAGCTCCAGCTGAGCGGGCTGTGAACCAGGAAGCCCATGCAAGTAGGTTGCAAAGGCTATGTTGTGAGGCTGGTGAGTAACAATCTATCTTGTAGTATTCATACCAAATAAATATAAAAGAATAGAATGTCACCTGGCAGTATTAAAAATTGGTATGGTATGTACTGAATAAACCAGACAATATTACAGTAATAGTCTCATATAGGTTATATATAAATAAAACTGTAAGTGCCTGTCAATAAAATTCAAAACCCTGGACTGGTTGTGTTTACTCTGGTATTGTATGAAATGAAATGTGTACAGGTTATACGCAGCAACTATAGCTCTGAAAGCATTAAACAATCAAGTCTCATCTGACAAAGTTAGTGCCTCTGTAAGACAGAAGATTAACTGATATGAAATATTTCATGCACCAAGATATGATATCTGAATAGTAATGTGTTAACCAATGTTTTCCATACTGTACTATGTCAAAAGGTATGTATAGGAATGTCTGTATCAGAATGTTGTAATTACAAGGTCAGATTGTACAACCAAAAGAGAATGAGACAGAAAACATTGAAAGAAGTGACAGCATTTTCTCAATAGATTGTTCTGATGAAAAACAAACTTGCTATATTTTTAGCAGAAACAGCCACGGTTTGAATTCCAGTAGTGGTAGTAAGCTGTATGCATAATTTCAACTAGGAATTTGTGAATATGTGTAGAAACAGTCAGGTAGTGTTAACATACATTTCCTCCACAGGTCTTCCAGGTAAGAGAAGGTATAAATTTGCTATAGGAAGGCTGCAGTTATACTGTGTCCAACACCTGCAGTCCAACCCGAAGGCTGCAAATGTTAGCAAGATAAGTAAATACACCAAGTGGTCTCCCCCAAGAAACGTTCAAAAGTGTCATGCTGTCACAGCTACTGGTCCTTGCTGCCAACAACCAGAGTGACCAATAGAAATCAAGGCAGAGTATGGCAGTAGTACACACACAAACACACACGCACACATGCATACATGCACACACACACACACACACACACACACACACACACACACACACACACACACACACACACACTATGAGTGCACGTATGTAACCCTGACTATGTGAATATTGGTAGAAACAGTCAGGTAGTGTTAACAAAAAATCTATCCACAGGTCTTTCAGGTAAGAGAAGATATAAAGCGGCTATAAGAAAGTTGTAATTATACACTGTGCACAAACATACCACTGCCCAACCCAAGGCCATAGGTTGTTGTAATAATAACTGTAGAGTAATGATTAGAGCAATGATCATTCAAGCTGTGACCACTGCAAGAATCTACATTTGTTAATTGACATCTCTCCCCCCCACCATATCTTCACCAATAATCTAAACACATAAATGAATCGGTATGTTTTCCACCAAACCTACCACTGGGACATGTCCTATTGTTCTACAAATGTTGAAATGTATTCCAATTAATGTTCCCTGTTCATATACTATCATTGGTGGTCTGTTGCTATCAATGTAATCTGCATGCTGGTGTAATGCCCACTGTGGTTCCATATATGCATGTGTTCTGTTTGCTATGCAAATGTTCCAAATTTGTTGTTTTGGGTTAATGGGAATACTCATGGATGCTGTTATAATTAATCCTGGAATCTGTTTACCATTACTAACCATCATATGTTCTATAACTTCAACACCATAGCATGTCTGCGAAAGCCGATCCCAGCGGATCCGCCTCTCCCACCTCATCTGGCCGTGGCACCTTGCCTGAGCACATCTGGGATCCACCCAGAGACCCCCTCATCTGCTGGTCCTGCAACACCTTTGGGTGAAACCACCTGAGGAGATGGGGCTCATCCTCCCTGGGAACGGACAGGATCCTGTCACCCAAAGCCAGGTCTGGTGTGTAGCGAGGTCCACAGAGAATTGGGAGATCTGCTATGGCAGCTTGAGAGCCGCATGGTGCATTTGGAGGTTTATCCTGTCTCTCCTGCTCAACCCCCCGCACAGACACCTTTGGGGCCGTAAAGGTGCAGTGGTGACTGCCCATGGTTGGGGACCTCCGTCCCACTGTATCCATTTGGGGACTTGTGGGTTCCAATTAACAAAACACCCCTCCCCATCCAAGGTGTTTACTCCCCACATGTGTCATATACCACCCCTGAATGCTGTCTTGTCTGTCTTGTCTATCTTACTACCCAACCTACCTTCCAAAAATATACCTACTATCCTTCCCCAACATCCCACTCTCACCTTAAAAAAAAAGGGCAATCTGTTCCCCCCAAACAATTGTCGCCCCATACATAGCTGTCCATTTTGCACACATGTCCACTGGACACATGCAATCTGGTCTAATTGGCTTCACAACACATTATAGTTGTCCTCACCCCTGTCTCAGGGGTTTGAGTGTCCAAATATACCTCCAAATTCAGTATACATATACTGTAGAAGAAATGGACAGCTGTGGACCTTCCCTACACCCATCCTGCACTTCCTTAGATATCTTTCATATTGTTTTTCTCTCTTTGTGCCCCCTTTTTCACCCCTTTCCTATCACAATGTTTTTCTTTTCTTAAAATAAATTAGTGTGGGGGTAAGCAGGAGTAAGCAGTAGTAAGTGGGAGTAAGCCTGTTTGCACGGTGCTAAGCGATGCCTACACAGGTTAAGCACTTTTAAGGCTGTCTGTCAGCACAGTTAAATGGAGGTTAGCTTTGCTTACTGCCACACAAACCTGTGCAAACATGCTTATAGCTGCTCAAAACCACCTTAATCACTCTGTATCCAACAGTCCTTGCTCTGCCTAGTAACAAAATAAGCAGCATTTGCAAGTCTTGAACCCAGGACCCTTCATCCCATAGTCAAAGAAATGTACCAGTAGGCCACCTCAGATGCATGGCTTTAGGATGTTTTCTTAAACATACCCTTCTTTACAGCCAGTTTACAATAGGGAAGAGACACTGTGCAATTAGGAAGGATTGGTATCTACAAATATATATATATATATATGAAAAGAAGCATATATGTAGATATATATATATATATATATATATATATATATATATATATGTATGGAGATACATATATGTGTATAACAATATATAAATATATTACCAATAAATGCTGAGGTGTGTGTGTGGTATATATATATATATATATATATATATATACATACACACACATATATACCTATACATATATATATATATATATATATATATATATATATATATATATATATATATATATATGTGTGTGTGTGTGTGTGTGTATAAATATATACATATATATATATATATATATATATATATATATATATATATATATATATATATATATATACATGTCCCAAAATGCCCATACAAACATATGCTGCTGATAGACCGCCCATAAGTGAACAGTACACTGCTACAAAATCATGATAGGCCATACACAATGGCCAGACATACAGCAACCTCTTAGCAAAACAACTAAGATGACTGAACATAGCAAAGAGAAATACAACCAGCCAGTAATTCACACATGTTTATTATACTCTGATGTCTTGGCCAAAGCCTTCAAGGAGTAAAACATTACAAGAAATACTTGCCTTAATCACAAGAAGCAATTAACACTTAATTACATAATTAAATACACAGCTTCCAATTACACTCTTCATTTAACCCCCAAGGGATAAAGTATCACATTTAATATTAATACATTGAGTCTTTACATAACAATTGTCCTTTTATGAATGTTTCATAAAACTGAGGAACAGACTTTTTCCAAAGCAGCACCTTGGAACCCACTATTGTTCCCATGGTGAGATTTATTCAAATGTACGGGTATAGAACTGTCATCTTTCTTATTAATAATATGCCTCACATGTTCTAACAGCCTAGTTTTAAAACATGTGTTACTCTCCCCCCACATAAAATATGTTACAAGGGCATCTAACAACATTCTCTATACACCAATCTCTTGAATGTACAGACTTCAACATGTTTTCCAGCCTTTCTCCTCAGCAGGAATGACAGCACTAAATAATGAAAGACCATTATACCTATCAACCTCCTACTGTATGACATCTGGACAAAGAATGACATAATTGGTGGACAGAGGCCCAAATACATGGCCATACATGAAATATTGCTGTTATACACTGAGAAAGTTGCTGATGTTACAGGGTTTGTTGTAACATATCTTTTCTGAGGGATATAAAGTCAGAATAACAAGTGGATGTTAGCATTTACAGATTGCAATCACCAGAGTATGCTACGGATTTGCCAAGGACAACACCTGTCTGGAGAACAGACCAAACATAACAGACTAACCTGTGGCCATTATGTGGATAGCCTACAGCTGAGAGTTATGCAGAGACAGAACTTTGTCGGACTGAAACCCATGCAGAAATAGCATGTGCAGACAAACCCTGTTAAACTAGCAGTATTCCAAACATATAACGTCAATACTCACATTCTGCCCCTAAGTCTTGAACCTTCTCCACCATTTAGTTGGCTTATTTCCACAAGTCTTGTTATAAGAGGTAGTAGCTTGCATAACTCCAGGATGTCTTCCTCACAAGTAAAGGAAAGGGCCAATGGCCACATGGAGTACTCCATTATAGGAGTGTGTTGCCATGACATTGGCTATTGGAAGAACTACACAGCTGGTCTGCATGCAATTAGCAAGTGGGGAACACCAATAGGTGCACAGTCCATCATGTGGTCATGAGCATCACCTACAAAAGTCACGCTGCCACCTATTCAAACCAGCTCTATCCCTGTAGTGCACACAGATAGAGAGAGAGAGAGAGAGAGGGAGCGAGAGAGAGAAAACAAATAAAACATAAACCGGAAAAGAGAAGAAAAAAATGGGAAGTGGAACATGTAAGCATGTAATTGAACATAGTACTTGGTCTGTAATAATGGGAAATATGATTTGGGGGGGCGGAGCCTAGATGGCAAAAAGATAAGCAGCATTTTTAGAGCTCCACAAAACAGTACTAGAAAACAGGGAAAAAATATTTTCATTAACCAGAAACAGAAAAAATATTAAGGAACTTAAGAACTACAACTCTACCAAATTTCAAGAAATATTATTGAGTTTTTCTGTCAAAATATTCTGGAGAACAACACAGCTGTTTGGTAATGGCCAGTTTAAAGAATTCTCACTCAGAAACCACTCTGAAGAATGAGATACAACTGATGTCTTCCACATTACATGAACTGTCATTGAAAATGGATAGATTCACTGATAATTTGGAAAGTCTCAAGGAAGACTGCCAAAAGCAAACAGATGTACTAAACGAAATACTACAGCAACAACAAAGTAAATTACTTGATATGGAGACATCACTAAATGACATAGATGGAAGACTCAAAGAAGAGGAAAATCAGACAGAATTCTTACTTCACCAAAATAACTGGCTACTTAATAAAGTGGATGATTTGGAGAATAGGGAGAGGAAAACTAATATAAGAATATCCGGCCTTCCAGAAAAAAATTGAGGGAGAAGACATCATCACCTTTTTGAATTCCTGGCTTCTTGATGTGCTTGATTTAAAAGAGGGATCATCAAATGGAAAAGAAAGAGCTCACAGAGCCATAGGAAAATCTATACCCTCTTCACCTAATGCACCACCAAGATGAATTGTGGTAAAGTTCCTGTCCTTCTTGGATAAAGAGCTCATTTTAAAAACAGCCTGGAGAAAAAGTCTCATAACATATAAACAGTCAGATCATACTTGACAATGATTATTCTGCATTAGTGAAACTTCTCAAACAAAATAAAAGCGCAGATGGTATATCCTGCTAGAATCAGAATTTTTTATTCAAATTACTTGAGAACCTTTAACAACATTGAAGAAGCTTCTACCTTCATCAAGAATAATAATATCATCACAATTCCTGAAGAAATTAACTGGACTGTTTCCACCAACTTGAAAAGATCTCCAGACAAAAATACTTGGTCTGGCATAAGGAAAAAGAAACAGAGAACTGATTCGAAAACTACACAGTCTTCCAAATCTCTCAAAGAATCAACAAAAATATAGACTTCTGGACTTTACCTCAAAATGTATGTATTTTATCTATTATATTGCCTATTATACTTTGAGACATTTATAGACTGCGGTAGTGGTGTCGCAGTAGCGTTGTTGCCTCACAGTAAGACGTTATCCTGTTCAATTCCCAGTTAGAGCATCTTCTGTGTGGAGACATGCGTGAATGGGCATGCCTTCGTTGAAGGTTGTGTGTCAGGGCTGGCAATTTGGCACGTAAAAATCCACTGCCAATCATTAGCGGACTGGAGTTCTGCTGTGGCGACCCCTAACTGGGAAAAGCCAAAAGACACAACATACTTTGAGACATTTATACTTTTTCTTAAACTTATACTTTATGCAACATACTCATCACAAGTCTAGTGGTTGTGTCTGATAATGTTAAATGGTTTTATAACTTAGAGTGACTTCTAAAATATAATTACATCTCATTCATATGCAGTGAGGAAAACCAGATTCAAATGTTATCATTCATTTTAGTATAATTAGTTATATGTAAAGGAAGAGCAGAGACAACATATACACAAATGTTTTTTTTCTCATCTCCCTTTTTATTAATAGTATATTTAGTTCATCTCATTGTTACATAATAGGAATTGAAATTTTTTAATCATAGTTTCTGTGCCTTAATGACTTCACTACACTTCAAATTCCCATTTTAAAAGTAACATAGATATCCATATATTTAAATGTGAAAAAAACAGAGTCACTATAAACAGAGTTCCATTACTGGGTTCTGACAAGGCTGTTATCTGAAACATTCTCATGCACTAGTTAGAGCTTCCCTTGTCTGCTATGAAAGAGTTAAGGTGGAAATAGTCAGTTAAGGAATCCCCTGCTTGTCTGTTGTTAAGGTAGTGCACAAGATATCAGTTGCACAAGCAGTATATTTTAAGCTCATTTAACATGGTCTTTGGATTATTAAAATCTACAAACCCTGACTTCTTTTAAATAAATAAAAAGAATAGGTGTGAAATCAGTGACAGAGTAGCTGTTTTTCATGTAGGTAACACAAAAAAGAAGAATTTATAGTAACATTGAATAACATCCAATTTAAAAAGTAATAGAAGCATTACAGACTACATTGTTACACTTGAAGTAAACACAGTCCTTTCTTTCTTCTGAATTATTCCTACCTAGGCTATACGATACACTATGCTATGGTGATCCAGTAAAATTACATGTCTGATAGTTTTGTAAGCATCTGTTACAGTGTTGCAAGTGTAAATAGGAAAATATGTGTGCGAGATGCACACATCAGCTGCAGATGTGACATACTTCTGTGCACATAATAAGTAAAATTAAGACAGGTTTTAGACATATTATACTGAATACTTCATTAACCTGGTAACAGAAATTGTCTAATTTCAGAAGCCACAAAGGGACTTATTACCTTGTACTTATTATTTGAATATAATGTGAACATTGTTTTATTAGATAACATAGTAAACCATGTGTTATGTTGTTATTTTCATCTGCTCACACTGCCTAGACATGTTCAATTGAATTGATTAAGTAGTAACCAAATAAATAGTGAATACAGTAGATAGTGAATTACTGATTACTCTCCTCACCCTTTAGTGCTTTCTAATCTTTGGTAAGTGGGGTTCAACTTTCAGTAAAGTGGCAAAGATGCTGGTAATTAGCCAAAGATCTTACACCAACATGCAAGTAGTTGTTTACTGTTGTTCTTCTTCTTTCAGATTTTCCCAGTTAGGGGTCGCCACAGCAGAACTCTGGTCCGCTAATGATTGGTAGTAGATTTTTATGGTGCCGAGGTGCCAGCCCAATGCCCAACCTTAAACGAAGGCACGCCCATTCATGCATGTCTTTCGAATGCCACTTGACCACAGGGAGGACATGCAGACTCCACACAGAAGGCGCTCCAGCCAAGAATCGAATGGGAGAACCTCTTGCTGTGAGGCAACAATGCTACCACTGTACCACAGTGGCAAGTAGTTGTTTACCTGCACTACTAAATTGTGTGGGCATGTGTACTTATTTTCTTTGATGAACAGTTGATTTATTCCCAGCAAAACTTTAAGCCATAGTTATAACTCATAAAATTGGCATCTCAGACAGTCTTGCGAGTGCCTGTTGATGCATTGTGGGAGTTGCCTTGATGACGGGGAAGTACAAGGAAACCTATAGTAAAATTGCACATAAATTAGCATAATAAAGTAGTTTAGATGTCATTCATTCTACCAAGAATTGTTTGAATTACACTTCTACAGACATGGGTTCCTAAGAAACGCAAATCCTAAATGATATTCTGTATGTTACACATCTGGTTAAGGCAGAGATTTTTAACATAAACTACCTTTAATCCTTCAGACATCAGTTGTATAGCAGACTATTATGTAGATGAGCATTAGTATATTGGTCATATCAGAATATTGGAGACTATTAATATGTATATATACTACTCTCAGGCTAAAGAGAACTAATGTAAGCAACATTTACTGTGTTATAAATGAGATTTTACTATATGAATGTTTAAGTAGTGCATGATAGGATGATTATATTCTGAAAAAGAAGTCTAATCTAATCTAAAATTAAATTGTATTACCAAATTAGTACTAATTTCCATACATTATGTTAATTCATTATTAATAGTTATATAGGGAAAATAATAACTAATATTGTTAAATCTCCAAGATAAGAGAAAATGTATACTGGAGCTCGAAAGGGGTTAGTTTTTTTCTTTCTGTTTTCATGGGGGAAGTTATGGTAGGAAATCTGTTAGATTTCTTCTCATCTAGCAGATTGGAAGTGTATTTCACTTCATGTACATTAGAGGGTTTACAAAAATATTTATATACTTGTTGTTATACAAGTAATTTTGGCATTTTTCTTTTTTTCTTTTTTTTTATTGGCCTGAACTATACTCTATTTTAAGTTATTTGACCAAAATTAAAATATTAACTACAATGAGAATTATTAACACAGTAGTTACACATTTTACATTTGGTATGGTATTACAAAATATAATATAAAACAAATATGATGTAAAGTTAAATACTGAGAATGGACTTGACTATTTTATCCTTAAATACTAACGGTTTAAACAATCCAAGGAAAAGATCTAATTTATTAAGATATATGAAATTAAATAAAGTACAAGTAGTATTTCTTCAAGAGACTCACTTCAAAACAAATGATACCTTTAGCTGGAATCCTAATGAATATATCATCTTATCTCACTCTTCATATAAGTAAAAGACTAGGGGAACTTTGATTTTATGGAAAAAAAATGTCACTATGCCTCAAATCATTCACAAATATGAAGATAAAGAAGGACTCCTAGCCATAGTAATATTAAAATATAACAATAGACTCTGGACATTAGTAAATATATATTGGTTTCCAGGTATTGGGGTTGGGACAATAAGAAAACACATGGATCTAATAACTAGAGTATATAAAGAAAATTTGATTTTGGGAGGTGACTTTAATTGTATATTGGATAAATCAGAGACCACAAGCAAAAGAAATTTACTTGTAGGTTCTATAGGGAAGCTACTTAAGAAATGGGAAGAAAGTTTAAATCTAATTAATATTTTTAGTTATAAGGAGAACAATTCATTATTATTTCCACACCAAGACCACATATTTGGGACACATACAAGAATTGATAAAATCTTCATATCTCAAGAGCATAATTCAAAAATAATAAAATTTTCCATAATCCCTTGTCCCTTTTCAGACTATAAGTCATTAATTCTCAAAATACATACAGATTATAAGAAATTAATTTTTATGTCAATGATTCCAACTTACATTACACAATTAAAACAATTTAAACCTTGGTTAGATTCAGAAGTACAATTCTTTTTAGATATAAACTATACTACTGAAATAAATGTAATTAATCTTTGGGATACCTTGAAAGCCTACCTAAATGGAAATATTTCATGATATAAAAACAAGCTAAAAGAGTGGGAATCAGAATTATGTAACATCCAAAAACAAATTACAGATTTCACTATTAATTCATCTACTTACACACAAAATAATCATAAAAAAGCATTGGAAGACTTAAACAAAAGATATAATGAAATCCTAACTCACAAAACTAATATAGCTGTAGAAAGGTTAAAACTTTGTTGTTATGCAGTATCACCCAAACATATGCATATGTTAATTGATTAAAAAAACATTCAATTGAAAATAATATTACAAGTATTATACATGAAGGAAGAAAAAAAAACAAAAAGGTTTTGGATATAAATGATATACTAGATGCATTTAAACATTATTTCTCTGACCATTATAATGATACTTCACATATAACTAATACATTAAACTTAGACCTGAAATTAGTAAAGGTAAAGGCAATACCAGAAAAGTTAAAGTTAGACATTCAAAAACAAATATCTCTAAAAGAAATTACTCAAAATATCAAGGAAAGTAAAAGTAATAAAACACCGGGAATTGATGGAATAATTAATGAATTGTATAAGACATTTCCATCTTCAGTAATATCATTGTTTCACAAAACTTTGAGTGAAATTCTTGCACAAAACACAGCTCCAGTTTCATGGAGATTCTCCTTAGTTACACCCATTATAAAAGAAAACAAAGACCCTTTACAGTGTAAATCTTATAGGCCAATATATTTACTTAACAATGATTATAAAATCTTCATGTCAATATTAGTTAGTAGAATTAATAAATCATTGACACACATAATAAATGAGGATCAAATGGGATTCATTTATAAAAGACACACACATGACAATATACAAAGAATTCTAACACTCATAGATTTTCTAAACAGAAACAATCAAGAAGCTCTAATAGTAGCTTTGGATATAGAAAAAGCCTTTGATTCATTGAGCTGGGATTTTCTTTTTAAGGCTTTAGAATTGTTTGAATTTCCTACTAATTTTATTATGCTAATAAAGAATATTTATAAAAACAATGTGGTTTATGTAAAACTTGGGCCATTTGCCTTGACGGCTATTGAAATAACCAAAGGTACAAAGCAGGGATGTCCGATGTCTCCTATCCTGTTTGCCTTAGGAATTGAATTATTTGCCTCATTAGTATGCCACAACTCTAATATATCAGGCATAGATGTATATGGTCAACTCAATTAAAAAATTATGTTATTTGCTGATGATGTTTTACTCACGTTATCTGTCTCGGAGAAATCAGTACAAAAACTAGATGAAATAGTGAAAAGGTTTTAACATATTTCCAGCCTTAGATTTAACAAGGGAAAATCTAATTATATACACTTGAATAAAAAGAGAGAATTTACCTTAACTACAAATTGTGTGATAGGAAAACAAGTTCCCATAATAAAATATTTAGGAATAACACTATGTGATCATTTGGAATCTACGTTAGCCACAAATTATAGCAACATAATTAATAAAATAAAAATGTTAATAATAAGCTGGAATAAAATGTTCTTGAGATTTGAAGACAGATTACAAATAATAAAAATGACAATATTTCCAAAAATTAATTACATTGCACAAGCTATTTCTATAGTACCTTACAAGAAAATATTGAAATAAATAAATAAATACAATTCTATTAAACTTCCTTTGGTATCCAAAAAGAAATAGAATAGCCTATACACATCATATTAGATATTGGGAAATGGATGGAATTAAACTTCCAGATCTAGAATCATACATAAAAGCTTCCATATTAAGAACTATCATTAATTGGATAGATCCTAATTATTCTTCAATATGGAAAACATTGCACACTATTATTTTTCTAAATGAAAATAAAATTAAAAATTGTATATTAAGTGAACAAAATAATAGGATGTGGCACATATTGACAGTTAATATTCAATATAATATAACAAACCAACAAACTTAAATTATATAAATAATATTTACAATTTATTCAGAAGATGTATATATACTAACATGGATATTAAGATCTGGCTAGACTTGATAATGCCCTTTAGCTCTACAAAGAATTTATTCAATAAAATTCATAATGTTATCTTAACTAGATGGGAGGGGGAAAACTTCACTTGTTGGCAACATTGTACAGAGAATCATGTAGTATTAGATGTTCAACAAATTCAGAATAAATATGACATTCCATCAGCAGATTGGTTGATACTACAAAGCATATTATCATATGTTAAGAATCTTAATAATAAAATTATTAATTCTCCTTATAAAACTAGTCCAAATTTGATAAGTCTAATGTCTGAAGTTATTTACGACAATTATAATTGGACAAATCTAATTTCAGAATTATACAAAATATTGATAACATATAAAACTAACCTTGATGCAAGATATTGGAATTTCATAGCAAAAGGATGTCACACTAATCTATCAATTGAGAGTAAAATAAATATTTTATGTTCTGTTAACTTAACATTTAATTTACAAGTCTGGAAAATATTTACATGGAAATATATTCACAGGGCATTTATTACACCTGATAAACTAGCCAAATTCAATTCACTTGATAAATCCATTTGCTGGAGATGTTCTTTAAACTGTAAAGCTGATTGGTCTCATATATTTTTTGATTGCATTAATATAAAAAAAATTCTGGGAAGAAATTACTATTTTTCTCCAAGCTATTTTCACAGATACCTTTATTTTAACCAAATCTTTGGTCCTCTTAAATGTTAATGATACTATTGGAATGAATAAAAAAGATCTATACCTACTTTAGTTCATACTAGCTGTGGCAAGGAAATGTATAACTAGAATATGGAAGTCTTCACAAGAACCTACTCTGGAAGAATTCTTGAGATTGCTGGAAGAAACAGCGACATTAGAAATCAAGGTGAAGGAATTGAGAATTTCCCCTAAAACATGGACAAACAATCCTTAGGAAAAAAAATCAACTCTTATTGAGACATTAAAAATGAACCCTAAATAATTAATGTGTAACTTTGTACTTTATTAATTGAATATTATAAATTTTTGTTACTAATTTCATATATTTTATTAATTTTTCCCCTCCTTGGTTCAGGTCAATTGTACATAGTGTATATAAAGGTTTATAATACTTGCTTATTGATGATTGTATTGTTAAACATTATATTATTTGGAAAATAAAAAAATATTTGGAAATATGAATTGGAAGAATATATGTCCCAACAAGACTTGCTGTACTAATGTCCTGCTGAACAGCTGCTATGGCCATAGCATCTGGCCCTCTCTGCCTTGGGAGAGATCACAGCCATATCTCTCAACTGTACAGATCTTCACAGAATGTCCAGATTTTCCCATCATAGTGTTTAGTCTGTTCCTCCTGAAATCTGTACTTTTCTGGCAAATAGCTGAGGATTAAAGTCATCAAGTAATGACAAACACTTGAATTTAAGACTCCACATCCTTAAGAATATTCACGGTAATGCAAAATGTATCATTCTAAAAACGTCCTAAGTTTGTGACAGGAATATTTAAAGTCTGTCCCTATTTATCCCCCCCATCCTTTTGGGTTTTGTCCAGATGTGATGCCCTAAGAGGTTGTGAGGTAGAATCACAGCTCAGGAGCCTGACACTCCCTGGGAAAGGACAGCTGACATATGACAACCGCGGCGGTGTCTGTCAAACTGTTATGACTGTACCACTGCTAGGCCAGTTAATGGGATGTTGTCCATATCCATATGTTACCTGTGAATATGAGTATGATACATGTTTGTCTTGTAAAGCTAAGAGACCTACATAGGGCATGTGCATAGTAAAGTACTGTTGAAGACATGTGTGTTGAAATGCATGTGATATATTGAATTAATAACATTCAACTGTACAGTGTTCTGCTGGGCATTAAGCACATTTGTGACTGATATCTGTAGTCACATACACATACACATCCACCTGTGTTATGTCAGCCAAACCATTGGCAAGTCTGTGAGCAATGACAATGTAACATAATAGCTTACCTATGACTGTTGGACATCTTCCAGATTATGGTAGACATATCCACAAACCAAGAACCAAAACAATCAGCAAAGGAGCAGAGCCGGTACACAGAAGACCAACCCAATTTAATTTATTGAGACAGTTTTGTCATAGTTTATCCACAGACTTCTTCAGAAACAAGTGAATCATAGTACATTCCACATTTAAATGCCCCACCAAAAAAATTATATGACTAACACCACACTTAATTGGTTAATTAATGAATGCCTTTAAGACACACCCTAAAAACAAGCATGCTAAATTCTTAAAAAATAAGAAAAGTCAATGAACTAATTGCATAGGTAAAAAAAATTGTTACACATATAAAAAAGTTATAAAACATGAGAATGAAGTTTGAGCACACTAGCAATAGAAGCATAGTCATTTAACCCAGGGTAGACACATACATTAAGCTTGATCTGCCATCAGAGTTCTTTCATCTCAGCCAAATCATTCCAAAGACCACCCCTGACATTCTTAATAACAGTGTCAATGCCTACAAACCCAAACTGATGGTTGGACAATGCATTGTTAGTATTCATAAATGTTCTCTCTGAATTTTTTTTTAGTCTTTCCAATGTAAAAACAGTTGCATTGCTGACAGAGAGCCAAATAAACTATACTCATAGTGTTACAATTACAGTGGAACTGTGTCCTGATACAAATACCATTCACATATACCTTATCAAGTTCAATACAATATTTGCAATAGTTACAGTGTCTACATTTGTGTGTACCCTTCTTTTTGGAAGAGACCAAAACATTACAGTTGTCAGGAAATTCCAAGATCTCTTTAAAACTCATTCCTTTCCTATATACCATTTTTATACCACATTGAATACATCCTTAAATTCATTAAAACAAGTAAGCAGCTGCCAATGTGTATTTAAAATCTGATGGCTGTACCTATACTCAGGAGTATATTTTGTGATAAATGACAAAGAATAGTCGTCTTTAACTGGTATAATACCCATTTCAGCTGTACCTGTTGTAGGACAATTATCACCGACAGCACAAAGTAAAGGTCTATAAAAAACACTACCCCTTTTCTGTTTACTTTAAAAAAAGACTACCTCAACCAGTTCTTTAGGGTAACCTCTGCTAAGAAACATGTCAGTAAGAGTTTTTGCTTCCACCAAAAAGATTCATCCTCAGTAGTCGTCCGAGTTAAACATACAAACTGGTCCTTAACAATTCCCCCTTTCTGCTGTAAGGGATGGCAGCTGTCATAATGCAGAAAACAGAGTGTGTAGGTTTTCTATAAATGTTGCTAACAAATCTTTTGTTGACAACATCTTTGGATAGCTTAACATCCAACTATGAAATATAGGTTTTACTGTATGTATAGGTAAAGGTGAGAAAATCAGTAGTCTGGTTCAAAAATTCAATAAAAAGTTGTAAATTAACTTCAGAATCCCTCCAAATAATAATTATGTTGTCAAGAAAATGCATATAAAATGCACAAGGGGGAGTGGTCCCAAAATTGTTTAATACAAATTTCTTCTCCCATTGAAGCATTATGATGTTAGCAAAGATGGGTGCACATGCTGCCCCCATTACCACACCTTTCCTTTGAAGGAAGTAGTGCCCATCAATGAAGACAGTTATTTTTCAAGACCAATTCCATAAATAAGTCCAAAAAATGTATTTCATTGTCAGAAAATACCCCCAACTCGACTAAGAAATTGTGAAACCATTCAAATCCAGTGTCATGAGGGATGACATTAAACAAGTTAACAACATCAATGGTACAAAAAACATATTCATCATCATAACTTAATTGTGATACCTTACTTAAAAAATGCCATGAATCTTTGCATATGTGTGAATAACCATTCAACACATTTTTGAGTTTCAAATCCACATATTTAGCCAAAGAATGAGTTTTGGACTTGGAGGCATTAACTATTGGTCTTAAAGGGGTGGTCTCTCAAATCTTTATGTGTCTTAGGTAGACCAAAAATAGAGGGAATAATCGGGAATTTAACCTCTAAAATTGACCAAGTGCTCATGTCAATCTGACCTTGGTCCAACATATCCTGAAGCAACCAATCTATTCTGGCATATGCTATATTCACCATATTCAGCAAAGCCCCTTCATAAAAAAACATTGTCACACCAGAATAAAAACATTTTGTTTAAATAATTGTCAACATTCATAATAACAACCTCCCCTCCCTTATCAGGTTTCATCACCCAAATAGTCCTGTTCTTACACAACTGCTTCAAACGGTCAACTTCACATTCCAAAAGGTTCACAACCAACCATGTGTTGTTTTTTCATAAAAGTGACATAAAATCAAAGTCACATAGCTTCTCAAAGATAAGCAGAGGGATGAGAAGGTGTGGGTTGAATATACTACTTCTTTTAAAATCATCCATAACATCAACAACAAACGTGTCTTTAAATAATACTTTGAAGTTAACCTTTCATAAAAATAACTTTAAGTCAATAATCAAGTCATCTATTCTAGTGTGTGATGTAGGGACAAAATTAAAACCCTTACATAACAAGTCTGCCATGTCAGAACCAAAAACTAGCATGTATAGTTAAAAATAAAAAAGTCACCTTGCACATTTTGAACAATGTTTAAGCCATCAAGGTTGTCATCATTAGAAACAGGTGAAAAACAGTTTTCAACACTCAAATACACATTCAACGGGCATAATTATGATCTGTTCTCCTCCAATTCTGAGGTACATGGCCCCCATTCCTGTTCATGTCTCCCCTCGATACATTCTGTTGATTGTTGTACTGATTCCAGATCTTCTCTGAGGGTCTGGGGAGATTTGGGCCTAAAGGGGCCAGGCCAGTATGTGCAACGTTGTTGTCATCATGGCCGGAACTATCTGCACCTTCATTGGGTGTTACCATGGTAACCGAGGGCTTTGGATAAGCCGATCCTTTCAGATACTCAGGCCGGTTATGCTCAAATTTCTTTACCTTCTGAAGTTGAACATCCTCAATGATTTTGTCAACAGAAGAAAAATGCTGACAAAATTCTCCTTATACTGTTCAAAGCGTAAGTCTCCATGGATAACTTTCTCCAAGGCCATAGCCTCATGAATTAATACGTCGATCGTCTTCTGGTTGTGTTTAATTAAAACCTCCAAAAGTTCACAACCCTGATGATCAAATAATTCAATTAATTCTGTGTGTAGAGGAGAGTTCAACACAAGACCGTTAAGATATTTCCAATGCAGTAAACCCTTAGGAATTTTCCACACCTTGATGCTTTCCATAAAATAACCATTTTCAACTTTTAACTTTCTAATTTTAAGTAGTTTGTCTTTTAAACTTTCAATGGATTCACAGAAAGTAAGGTTACCCCTTGGAACATTATGTTGGAAACCAATATTCTGCTGAAACCACTCAGATAACTTGACCGGTTGCTCACACAATACCGGTCTTAACCATCAGTTTGGGTTTGTAGGCATTGACGCTGTTATTAAGAATGTCAGGGGTGGTCTTTGGAATGATTTGGTTGAGATGAAAAAACTGAGATGGCAGATCAAGCTTAATGCTTATGTCTACCCTGGGTTAAATGACTATGCCTCTATTGCTAGTGTGTTCAAACTTCGTTCTTATGTTTTATAAGTTTTTTATATGTGCAACAAATTTTTTTACATGTACAATTAGTTCATTGTCTTTTCTTATTTTTTTAAGAATTTAGCATGCTTGTTTTTAGGATGTGATTCTTAAAAGCATTCATTAATTAACCATTTAAGCGTGGTGTTAGTTGTGATTTTTTTGGTGGGGTATTTAAATGTGGAATGTACTATGATTCACTTGTTTCTGAAGAAGTCTGTGGATACATTCTGACAAAAGCGTTGAAACGGTCTCAATAAATTGGATTGGTTTGGTCTTCTGTGTATGGGCCCTGCTCCTTTGCTGATCTTCCAGGTTATCACAGTGATGTCAAAGCCTACTGTGCAATCAACTTACTAATGTGTGGTGCAGCTATATTAATATAGCATCAATACTGATGCCCCTTTTGTCACCCATTTATGTGTGCCATTGTCCAGACATACTGCTATAACAGGTTGAGAAGTATGCTTGAGCAGCAAGACTGTAAATACAGTGTGCTATACTAACATAGAACAGAAATGTATACCAGGTATCACCTGAGCACATGCATGTGTGCGTATGTTCAGCTGGAAGGCACAAAGCTAATCACATGTGTTTCAAGCAGTCAGGTAGATAGGCTGTGCATGTTGCACATGTGTGTAATATCAGTGTCAGTGCATACAACAGACATAAATGTGTACAGCTACTGGTTGTTGCATTGCCCTAACACTGATATGGGTACTAGAGTAGGCATGATTATCATGTAGTAATTGGAGAAGTGTCCAGCTGTGTTATGACCCTCTGTCCATGACTACCACTAACAGCTATATCAACACTTATATACAGTGGATATCACAAGTGTACACACACCTGTTGGAATGCCAGGCTTGTGTGCTGTATGACAATGAGAACACAGAAAATAATTTCATAATGTTTCTCATCATGAAGGTGAGCAACTATTGCCAAGTGAAGATGTGCCATGATGTTAGAGTCCAAACCAAGATGAAGGAATTCTGTAACCATCTCAAGAGGTGCATACACAACATATCAGTTTAAGGGTGTGCACACTCATTCAACTGGCTTATTGCATTGATTATTATTTCCATATGTTTTCACAGACCAGATTGTTATGTTTTCAATGGAATTGTACAGTCTATAGGTCACATTAAAGGTGGGAATTGTTTTGAAATGAGTTATTGTGGTGTCATGTTTCATTTGCACAAATGACCGCACAGGCACGTTGTAATGAAAATCTCCTCTCTTTATTTTACACACAAAAGAACTGTTTCAGGTTAAGCGCTTTCATCTACTGACGTAGATTTCATCAGAACCACTTGAACCAATGTTAACACCCTTTATATATAATATTCAATTCATCAATTGCATTAATTAAAAACACTCATACCTAACTTATTAGCATTTAAAGTGCTCTGTGCTGGATTCCCTAATACTAACCTGTCTCTAACCTTAAACTAATTTAAAAAGTCTGATGCATACTTTTAAAACTTACTTTAAAAATACTTTAAAACTGCTTATTTGTATCCATTTAATGATTTCCATTTGACTGTGATTATAGTATATAAACATGAAATTATTTATACTTAATTCACATCATACTTAATACTTTTGTGCACAATAACCATAAAAAATATATTGAGTATGTAAAAAGATTGAAACTAATCACCTGTTATCTGTCTAACGTGTTTTATAGAAATTTATTCATTTAAACCAGGATATTCTGATGCATTTAATTTGATTTGCCAGCATGTCTCTTTTTCCAATAGTTTCATCTTAACATTACCACCCCTGGGATTCACTTGAATCTGTTCCAGAATCCCAAACTCAAACTTCCTACATTCTTTATTGGTCTCACAATGTCTCCATAAGGCATTATTCATGTCTTGCCTCTTCATTCTATAGTAATGCTCATAAATTCTGTTTTTTAAACATCTTGATGTCATCCCCACATAATAACAGGAACATGTTGAACATTTAGCTAGATATATCACATTTTTAGTTCTACAATTCCCCCTGCATAACTTCACTTTTGTTTTATGGTTATTCTCTAATGTCAGTTCACTAGCCATTAATATATACTGACATTGTTTACAACTGCCACATTTTGTCGTGCCTCTCTGTTTTTTCTACTATATTCATCATTTTATTTAATCTACTCT
The DNA here is from genome assembly GCF_019279795.1 of Protopterus annectens. NCBI lineage: Eukaryota > Metazoa > Chordata > Ceratodontiformes > Protopteridae > Protopterus > Protopterus annectens. The sequence goes on from NC_056731.1 coordinate 1,422,352,474, forward strand.
TTAGATTCATTCCATTCCTATATACAAATGTTGGTTTGGGGCCTACTATCTTGTATATTTCCTCATCAGTTCCCAAGATATTCCAATTTTTCACAATTATATCTCTAAATTTGTTCACTGATGGAGCGTATTGTAACACACAGGCCCTCCTGTATTTATTACTTGTACTCCTAGAGTTCATTAGACTGTCCTTACCCCCCAGTATCGGTATATATTTTTTTCCCCATTCTCTTTTTACATATTCTACTGTATCAGCCACCATAAATCCTGGATACCCCCTGTCGATAAACATTTTCGCTATGTAATTTAATTCGACTACTACATCCTCATAGCATGATGTCATCCTGGCGGCTCTAATACATTGTCCTTTTATGATGCTTTTCTTCTGATGCTGGGGATGGCAGCTATTGTACTCTAAATAATCATTGCTAAAAGTCTCCTTTCTGTACAAATTAGATTTGAATTTTTTATTCACAATCGTAACCTTTGTATCCAAGTATGAAAGACTTTTTGTATTTTTACTTGCTGTAAATCTTAAATAGTCATCCCTACTATTGAGGTAAATCATGAATTTTTCTAATAGTTCTTCCGTGCCCTTCAAATTATAAAGACATCATCCAAAAACCTAAAATAGCATCTGATGTTGCTATTCCACTCAGTTTCAAAGATGTGTTCCTCTTCCCAATGTAATAGGAACAAATTTGCGAAGATGGGGGCACAAGCTGCCCCCATGGCAACTCCCTTATTTTGCTTATAATATTCTCCTTGAAACATGATAAAGTTGTTTCTCAAAACAACTTCCATAAAGACCATGAGGACACTTATTTTCTCCCATGATAGCTTACTATATTTACTCATACTTTCCTGAAATCTACTAAGTCCCTCATTCTGAGGTATGCTTGAAAATAAGTCAACCACATCTATTGTTACTAATATGCAATCATCAGTTATAAGATCATTTTTCAATCTGGAAAGAAAATCCCATGAATCCTTTACTATGTGTGGGATGTATGTATATACATTTTTTAACCATCCATCTACTACTTTCCCCATTGCAAAGGTTTTTGAATTGCTTCCCGAAATTATAGGCCTAAAGGGGGGTTCCTCAATATTTTTATGTACCTTTGGTATGCCTACTATTGTTCCTATAATAGGATACTCTGTCTTCACATAGTTGTACATTTCTACATCAATTCTGTTATCTATTAATAAATCTTCTATTATTAAATTGATTTTATGATATGCTATGTTGACTTCATTCAGTGAGGTAGCAATATAATTCCCTGAATTGAGTAGTATATTTGTAATTCTATTATTGTACTCCTCGGTGTTATATATTACTACCCCCCCCTCCCTTATCGGGTTTCATAATTCTTATTTTGTTGTTATTTTGCAATTCTTTCAATAACTGAATTTCATTCTTGGTAAGGTTTGTAATATAAGATCTATTTGTTGTAGATTCAGCATATAATTCCTTTATAACCATCCTTTCATATGTGGCAAGTGTATTATTTAAAGGGGGTGTGAATTTGCTTGGTTTCCTATATGCCTCATAGCTTAACATCTCCTTCCCTTTGAAATATACCGCAAGGTTAAGTTTTCTTAAATATTTTTTGAAATCTACTATGTAATCTACCAAGTTACCCCTATTATTCGGTATAAATTTCATACCCTTTGACAGTAACTTGAACAGATCAATTTTGACTTCCAAACTAGTATAATTATAAATATTGAACTCCTTCCATCTGTAGCGTATATCATTAATTTTAATAATTTGCTCTTCTTTGTTAACACATGCCATATCAGAATGTTTCAACAAGTTCTGTTTTCCTGTGGGTACCAATTCCCTTGTTCTGTCCCTCTCTCCTGCAGAAAGTCCCTGGACTGGTCCTTTTCTAAAAAATGATTAAATTTGTTACTCCTGCTGGCACTGTAACTATATGCAGGTTTGTCTCTATACACATATTCCCTCTCTCCCTTATGCTTATAATCTGTATTTTTTACCCTGTCATACTTTGAATCAAATCTATAAGCTTCTTTTTTTTCATACTGCCATATGTCACGCTTTAGTTTTTTACATTTTCTCTCCATCTGTATATTGATCTGCTTTTCAACCCATGTAAATTGTGCATTAAAATTCAATATATTTTCTTCAAACAGCATATCACTAGTAATAATATGATCTAACTCCTCTATTTCTGTCATTAATTGGCATATTTTTTTATCATTACATGTGATAAGGTACTTCATAAATGTAAATCCAAAATTATCTAACATTTTACAACATTCCTTTAACTGTTCATGTTCCATTTCTACACCCATGGGTTTCTTAAAAAAATCTAAGCCCCATTGGGACCACTTGCACATCAATACATCTTTTCAAATAGGCATTGTCTAATTGTAATGTCTTTAATACCTTTAATTTTTTGCCAAACTGGTATATATAGTCTTTTAAAGTCATTTCTGTGTTAACGTTTACTTCATTGACCCTTCCGAAGTTAAAACGCTTATTGCCATTTTCAAAATCAAATTTACTGTCCAAAAAATTGTCTAAAGTGAACCGCTGCTTGTCATGCAGCTGAAACGCACTCTGAGTGTGTATTACAGTACCTTTATTTCCTTTGCTATGCGCCGTCATAGCATATGTCCTTTTCGGTACAGTTCTTTTTGGCCTAGCACCCGAAATATTGTAGTTGTCGTCCTCCGATCTAACCATCTCCTTTAATCTGGTTCTTGCTTCTCTCGAACTAGTGGTAGATCCATTAGAGGTCCGTCTGCTCCTCGTAACACATGGCCTTTGTGCATTTGGAATAGTACCCGAGGTATTAGGCGTTTCCGGTGCTCGTAAGTTCAGCTTCCGGTTCTGCGTTTCACCAATAGTGAATCTGTTGTTAGTCTGAGTGACAAGCTCAATAAGCCTGGTTAACTCCCCCTTCATGATTGCCATCTCAGACTGCAGCCGTTGAATTTCATCTCTTCTCGGTGAGAAGATAGACGGCAATTCATCTAGGGAATCCATCAAGAAGTAAAAAAACGACTTGTAACACGAAAAAAACTGGTCAGTCCCACACAGAAGTGAAAATAGCCCACACAAGGCTATACAAAAGTCCTAGTAGATAGAAATGACCGCACAGGCACGTTGTAATGAAAATCTCCTCTCTTTATTTTACACACAAAAGAACTGTTTCAGGTTAAGCGCTTTCATCTACTGACGTAGATTTCATCAGAACCACTTGAACCAATGTTAACACCCTTTATATATAATATTCAATTCATCAATTGCATTAATTAAAAACACTCATACCTAACTTATTAGCATTTAAAGTGCTCTGTGCTGGATTCCCTAATACTAACCTGTCTCTAACCTTAAACTAATTTAAAAAGTCTGATGCATACTTTTAAAACTTACTTTAAAAATACTTTAAAACTGCTTATTTGTATCCATTTAATAATTTCCATTTGACTGTGATTATAGTATATAAACATGAAATTATTTATACTTAATTCACATCATACTTAATACTTTTGTGCACAATAACCATAAAAAATATATTGAGTATGTAAAAAGATTGAAACTAATCACCTGTTATCTGTCTAACATGTGTTTTATAGAAATGTATTCATTTAAACCAGGATATTCTGATGCATTTAATTTGATTTGCCAGCATGTCTCTTTTTCCAATAGTTTCATCTTAACATTACCACCCCTGGGATTCACTTGAATCTGTTCCAGAATCCCAAACTCAAACTTCCTACATTCTTTATTGGTCTGACAATGTCTCCATAAGGCATTATTCATGTCTTGCCTCTTCATTCTATAGTAATGCTCATAAATTCTGTTTTTTAAACATCTTGATATCATCCCCACATAATAACAGGAACATGTTGAACATTTAGCTAGATATATCACATTTTTAGTTCTACAATTCCCCCTGCATAACTTCACTTTTGTTTTATGGTTATTCTCTAATGTCAGTTCACTAGCCATTAATATATACTGACATTGTTTACAACTGCCACATTTTGTCGTGCCTCTCTCTGTTTTTTCTACTATATTCAGCTATGAGGCATATAGGAAACCAAGCAAATTCACACCCCCTTTAAATAATACACTTGCCACATATGAAAGGATGGTTATAAAGGAATTATATGCTGAATCTACAACAAATAGATCTTATATTACAAACCTTACCAAGAATGAAATTCAGTTATTGAAAGAATTGCAAAATAACAACAAAATAAGAATTATGAAACCCGATAAGGGAGGGGGGGTAGTAATATATAACACAGAGGATTACAATAATAGAATTACAAATATACTACTCAATTCAGGGAATTATATTGCTACCTCACTGAATGAAGTCAACATAGCATATCATAAAATCAATTTAATAATAGAAGATTTATTAATAGATAACAGAATTGATGTAGAAATGTACAACTATGTGAAGACAGAGTATCCTATTATAGGAACAATAGTAGGCATACCAAAGGTACATAAAAATATTCAGGAACCCCCCTTTAGGCCTATAATCTCGGGAAGCAATTCAAAAACCTTTGCAATGGGGAAAGTAGTAGATGGATGGTTAAAAAATGTATATACATACATCCCACACATAGTAAAGGATTCATGGGATTTTCTTTCCAGATTGAAAAATGATCTTATAACTGATGATTGCATATTAGTAACAATAGATGTGGTTGACTTATTTTCAAGCATACCTCAGAATGAGGGACTTAGTAGATTTCAGGAAAGTATGAGTAAATATAGTAAGCTATCATGGGAGAAAATAAGTGTCCTCATGGTCTTTATGGAAGTTGTTTTGAGAAACAACTTTATCATGTTTCAAGGAGAATATTATAAGCAAAATAAGGGAGTTGCCATGGGGGCAGCTTGTGCCCCCATCTTCGCAAATTTGTTCTTATTACATTGGGAAGAGGAACACATCTTTGAAACTGAGTGGAATAGCAACATCAGATGCTATTTTAGGTTTTTGGATGATGTCTTTATAATTTGGAAGGGCACGGAAGAACTATTAGAAAAATTCATGATTTACCTCAATAGTAGGGATGACTATTTAAGATTTACAGCAAGTAAAAATACAAAAAGTCTTTCATACTTGGATACAAAGGTTACGATTGTGAATAAAAAATTAAAATCTAATTTGTACAGAAAGGAGACTTTTAGCAATGATTATTTAGAGTACAATAGCTGCCATCCCCAGCATCAGAAGAAAAGCATCATAAAAGGACAATGTATTAGAGCCGCCAGGATGACATCATGCTATGAGGATGTAGTAGTCGAATTAAATTACATAGTGAAAATGTTTATCGACAGGGGGTATCCAGGATTTATGGTGGCTGATACAGTAGAATATGTAAAAAGAGAATGGGGAAAAAAATATATACCGATACTGGGGAGTAAGGACAGTCTAATGAACTCTAGGAGTACAAGTAATGAATACAGGAGGGCCTGTGTGTTACAATACGCTCCATCAGTGAACAAATTTAGAGATATAATTGTGAAAAATTGGAATATCTTGGGAACTGATGAGGAAATATACAAGATAGTAGGCCCCAAACCAACATTTGTATATAGGAATGGAATGAATCTAAAGAGTAGATTAAATAAAATGATGAATATAGTAGAAAAAATAGAGAGAGGCACGACAAAATGTGGCAGTTGTAAACAATGTCAGTATATATTAATGGCTAGTGAACTGACATTAGAGAATAACCATAAAACAAAAGTGAAGTTATGCAGGGGGAATTGTAGAACTAAAAATGTGATATATCTAGCTAAATGTTCAACATGTTCCTGTTATTATGTGGGGATGACATCAAGATGTTTAAAAAACAGAATTTATGAGCATTACTATAGAATGAAGAGGCAAGACATGAATAATACCTTATGGAGACATTGTGAGACCAATAAAGAATGTAGGAAGTTTGAGTTTGGGATTCTGGAACAGATTCAAGTGAATCCCAGGGGTGGTAATGTTAAGATGAAACTATTGGAAAAAGAGACATGCTGGCAAATCAAATTAAATGCATCAGAATATCCTGGTTTAAATGAATACATTTCTATAAAACACGTTAGACAGATAACAGGTGATTAGTTTCAATCTTTTTACATACTCAATATATTTTTTATGGTTATTGTGCACAAAAGTATTAAGTATGATGTGAATTAAGTATAAATAATTTCATGTTTATATACTATAATCACAGTCAAATGGAAATTATTAAATGGATACAAATAAGCAGTTTTAAAGTATTTTTAAAGTAAGTTTTAAAAGTATGCATCAGACTTTTTAAATTAGTTTAAGGTTAGAGACAGGTTAGTATTAGGGAATCCAGCACAGAGCACTTTAAATGCTAATAAGTTAGGTATGAGTGTTTTTAATTAATGCAATTGATGAATTGAATATTATATATAAAGGGTGTTAACATTGGTTCAAGTGGTTCTGATGAAATCTACGTCAGTAGATGAAAGCGCTTAACCTGAAACAGTTCTTTTGTGTGTAAAATAAAGAGAGGAGATTTTCATTACAACGTGCCTGTGCGGTCATTTCTATCTACTGGGACTTTTGTATAGCCTTGTGTGGGCTATTTTCACTTCTGTGTGGGACTGACCAGATTTTTCGTGTTACAAGTCATTTGCACAAATACCAGGCATTGTAACAGGGGTGTGTACTCTTTATATCCACTGTAGCTATATGGACTCAGCAGTACCTAACCTGTATAACCAGCCTCCACCAAGGTAGAGTAATCCCCGTTGGTGGACAGCAGCAATACAAAAACACATAATAGTTTGCTATATTGGCTGTACAGGGACACATAGGTGCAGGCAACAACATGGAAGCAAGTCCACCTCTATCTGAGCAAGCATGTAAGTTCACAGGTGACTTTCTGTAAGGCTGACTATGACTACAAATCAGACATATCCACACCACCAACAGTTGCAACAGTGTCTCCACATATGTTGTCAGTCTTATAGGTTCATAGGTTCATAGGTAGGTACTAGGCTATCGGCCCAAGGGACTAAGTAAGCCTAACCAACAAAGTTCCCTGGCTTATGCCACCCAAGAAAGTTAATATCCTGTGCCCCTGTTGAGCAGAGTCACAGAAGTGATCCCCGGGGTGTATTTCCTATTTCCCATCCACTCATCAAGATTTTTCACTTGAAGAGTGCTAATGAGGAACTTTGACATAGATGGGTAGCTTGGTCCAGAGTATAGGTAGTCTCTGGGACCAGAATCTATCCATCTAGCATGTCCTGTTTATTGTGTTGACAAGGTTTAGGTCCCTACAGCGTGTAGCTCGGAGGGATTGGGATTTCTTTAGGAGTAGCATGTCCAACAGCTCTGGGTTTAACATAGCTTTATATGTTCGGCAGTTATCTTCTTGGAACAGGTGGTATTCTACAGAGTAAAGCTGGAGTTTTTTGAGATAGTCAGTATAGGGCATCTGTTTGAGGCCAGTAATACTCTTTGTGATGTACTTCTGTGGCCTTTCCAGCTGCTGCAGATGTTTTGTGTGGTACATTCCAAAAGGGGCATTGTACTCTATAATGGGTCTAATGAGTGCCGAGTAGAGGGGAATGATGACCTCTTTTTTCCTGGATGAGAACCCTTTTGTGAGGAGGTATGCCAGTGCCACATAGAAGGATTGCCTGACTACTGTGGCGATGTAATTATCAAAGGAGAGACTACTGTCCATATGGGTCCCAAGGTCTCTTATCACATATTTGGCATTAAGTAGACTGCCGTTTATGTGGTAGTTCATAGGTACAGAGTTTTTACCAAGGGGGATGACAATGCACTTTTTGGCATTGAGCTTGAGGCCTAGCCTCTGACACCAGGCATCTGTCTCAGTGAGGCCCTTCTGTAGGATGTCTACATCATTTGGGGACTCGACTATGGCTCCTAGTTTGCAGTCATCTGCAAACTTTATTAGCCAGAGGCTTTCTATGTTAGCCTGTACTTCAGAGAAGTAGATACCAAACAGGAGATTTCCCATGACTGAACCCTGTGGTACTCCACTTGTCACTAGTTTGAAGTCAGATTTGGAGTCTGCAACTTTTACAGTGTGGGTTTTGTCAGTGAGCCAGTTGGCAGCCCATCTTGTGATGTAGGGATTTATACCTAGTTTAGTGAGTTTAGCTATAATTCCGGAATGGGGGAAACAACATAATTCAGGTAAAGAACAACTCGTACACACATGCCATGGATATAAGCAACCTGCATCAGACAGGTTAGGTGGGAACATAATCACCCTGTCCACCCCAGTTGCATAGGGGGATATGCACATCAACCACACTCCTCCCCTCAGCAATGGTGAGCATGTACATATTGCCTGGTGATGGCAACAACAGAAAATCTCCATAGGGCATAATAACATCACTGTTTGCCTCCTACATGAACTCAGGAATGTGCTTACAGCTCCATCACACACCACAGGCAAACACAGACCTGCCACCATCCACACACCATCCATATGGAAGATGGCCACTGTCAACCCTCTATGCAGAAATGAATGGGGAATAGAGGGTTATGCAATTAAGTGTCCAACACTGGGGGGAATAAGATAGCTCAGGGCTAGGAGTGTAATGCAAGCTGCTATAGCCATGATAGATTGGAGGGTTATGATGTAGTTTGGATTATTTGCAAGAGATATCCACTGTTGATGTGCAATTTGACAACTGTATGAGGTCCTGTGACCTTTTTCCTCTTTATGTCTTCCATGTAACATACAGAGGGCTCACCTACCAGCATTCTCTGTTATGGAAACTGACATCATCACCCAATATGTGAGTGAATATTATGCCCTGTAATTTGGATGGTGAGCAGAAGATGGGGAGAAGACCACCCTGTGGAACAATCAGGTTCACAGGGTGAATGATGCCGGCCTGCACAGCAGAACTTATGAGCAGGTACAGCATCTGTCCACTGACCTCATCCACCATGCCTGTCAATGGGTTGCTGATGTAGTGAGAGACCAGCTAGCCACAGGTGGGGGCCATGCCATCCAGCCCCCACTGACACCCATTGAGGAGATTCTCACCAACCTTGGGGCACCTGCCCAATGCACAAGCCATGATGCTGAGGAAAGCATTGTGGAGATGGGATGCACACACACACTGGATGAGGAGTGCGCAGGTAAGGGCCCAGTGGGGATTAGTACACTAATGTATCAGAAATACATGTATCTGTATTCTATCTACATCCATGTGTCAGGTCCGACTGCAGTTGTGGATGGGGTTTTCTAATGCACAAAGGTGCACATCTATGGTGAGGACAGAACACTGTGTATTATTGGGGTTAGTACTGTAAATGTGCAGACATGCTGCATCCATCCTGTACCAAGGGGACATGTGAGTCTGCTGACAATAAATCCCTCTCACAACTATCTAGGACCCTCTGGTCTTCATATGAGACAGCAGCCTGAAGCTGGTGAGTATGACATTGTTCTGTTGTTGCCTGGCAATACCACAGGCATGTGAAGGGCATGCAATTTACCATGCACACAACCATCAGTAATGATTATATTGCTTTATGTAATTGCTATATTGCATTATGTGCATGGTCACTTGTGGTGAGTTTAACTCCATTTCATTACAGTGGTCACCACCGGGGCCTATCTGACATGAATTCAACATGCCTGTAGCATACCTCACAACTTGTCAGTGCCAAGACGTCTGGACAAAGGCCAGCAAAATGGGCTGGGCAAATGGCCTAAGGTAGGGACATGTGTGACACATTAGTGGTATACAGTGGATGTAAATTGTGTACACATCCCTGTTAAGATGCAAGGTGTTCCTGTTACATACATATTAGGATCACAATATGTCAGTCTATACCTCTTCCAGCCTTTAATGTGACCCATAACATGAATAGTTCACTTGTAAAACCAAGCATCTGGACTCATGTATTGCACCTACAAGGCTGGCCACCTGTGAGGGTGGCAGACGTTGTATCAGCATGTTGTTTCAGTCAGGTATGATACCTCATGCTGCCATATGTGTCAGTATACTTACTTTGGCCTATTTAGCTACAATATCACATACATGGTCATTGCTAAGGCACGCAGACCACTTCCAACCATGTATAGGTTGTAAACATCTGGATATTCCAGACACTTCTGTACAGAGGACTGTACAATGGTTTAACTTACTGCATGTGAGGCAGATGCTGTTACTGCACTATATAAAGTAATGGCAGTGGGAGATGGTCACCAGCCTTGTATGGTATACACATCAAAATTGTATAAGCCACACAAAATATGATCCTCACACACAAACAGTTGGCAGCATTGGGACAAGAACTCTTGCCTATCTAGGTATTCCTACTATAGTGCTACACAGTTATCAGATGCACCACAGAGCTTATACAGTCCCACCTCATCCAAAGGTACTTCTAAGGTGAGGAAAAACACAAAATACACCAGCAACCAGCAGCAACCTCTGTTTTAATGCAGCAACAGTGATCTGGCACATCTGCAGTTGGTTTGGTGTTTGGTACTTCTATGGTAGTTGACATCAACAGGACTACTAAATTGGAGTGAGGGGAAGTGTAAAGTGTAGTACACAGGTCAAAAATGTTGTAACCCACACACTACAAGATTCTCACACAAACACTTGCCAGTAGGGAGATATAACTCCTGCTTATCTAGTTATTGCTACTACATTGTTACAGATTTATCACACATGCCACAGAGCTTAGAGGTAGAACCATGTCCAAACATACCTCTAAGGTGAGTGACATCAGCAGCCATTGTAAAGTATTACACTTTGAAATGTACTGGCTGTGTATGGACACAAAATACTTCAACCTACAGATACACACACACACACACACACATACACACACACACACACACACACACACACACACACACACACACACACACACACACACACACACACACACACACACACACACACACAGACACACACACACACACAAACAGACACACTTTATAATTTCCAGAACTGAGATTGTATCTCCTACCTAACTTAGCATTTTGCACTAGATTATCATGCAGTTATTGCAAATGTCATGGAGCTTATATTTTGGTGAGCTGTCCAAATGTATCTTTGAAGGTGAGTGACATCAGCAGCAGGGGTAAGGGAAGTGTAGTGAGTGTGAAATGGCTCAGAATCATATTTCTACAAAAACACACAAACTCTCTTACACAAATATTTTCATAGTTGTCAGGACAGGGATTAGAACTCCTACCTATGTAGTTTGTTACATTATAGCATTACACAGTTATTACAAGCACCACACAGCTTATACATTGGTGAATTGTCCTAAGTTATCTTTGTAGGTGAGTGACATCAGCAGCAGTGCTAAAGGAGGGGGTAAGGGAAGTGTAGAGAGTGTGAATGGGCTCGCATTCATGTCTCTACAAAGACACACACACACTCTCTCACACAAACACACACATTTTCACAGTTTCCAAGACTGGGATTAGAACTCCTACTTAACTAGTTTGCTATACTATAGTATTACACAGTTATCACAAGTGCCACAAAGCTTATACTGGTGAGCTCTCCAAAGGTATCTTTGAAGGTAAGTGACATCAGCAACAGTGCTAAAGGAAGGGTAAGGGAAGTGCAGTGAGTGTGAATGGCCTCAAAATAATGTGTCTCTAAAGACATACACATTCTCTCACACAAACACACACATTGTCACGGTTGCCAGGATAGGGATAATAACTCCTACCTACCTAGTTTGCTACACTATAATATTATACAGTTATCACAAGCGAAACGGAGCTTAGAGAGCTGCAAGCTGCCCAAAGGGTTATTTCAGGGTGACTGACATCAGCAGGAGTGCTAAAGTAGGACAATAGGAAGTGTAATGAGTGTGAATGGCCTCAAACTCATTCATCTAGAAACACACACGCACACACAAACACACACACACACACACACACACACACACACACACACACGCACACACGCACACACGCACACACACACACACACACACACACACAGACACTCACACACAACTTTATATTTGATAGGACTGAGATTAAATTTGCTACATGAATACTTATTTGTACTATAGTGGTTTAATAGTTATCACAAGCACCACTGAGACTATAGGGCTGAGGACTAACAAAAGGAATTTCTACAGTGAATGACATCAGCACATCATGTGATATAACTCAATGGGATGTGTACTAGGTGGGAAAGGCCTCATAATGGGATTCTCTCTGTTACTGTCTCTCTCTTCCCCACGTCCCTGTGTGTGCATGTTTGACATATTATATTATGTTGGCCTTAGATATGTGTGAGTAATCCTATCCAATGTGTATTTGTGTGTGAACTATAAATGGTGTACAATTTGGTGTGTGTGCACAGACATCTGCAAATAACAGATATCGATAGTCCACTGTGTTGTCAAACATGGGCATTATTTCTCTAAGTGTAGGAGCATGCCCAGTATGACCTTTTATATTGTGTGTGTGCATCCATTCCAAGGAGAGTTGGACTCCATTTCAGGGTTTTGTGTGCTACAGCTACACCTAGCAACCTGTTTCTGCAGGATATTTGTGGATAGATTGCCAATATGGAGACACAATGGGCGTATCATATGGGGGATACTGTAACTATTGCTGTCTGTGCTGCGTGTGTAACATGGTTGGTTGTAGCATAGATTTTCTGACATATGTACTGTTTTACATTGTGATGTATCATATCATCAAATACTGACAGATATCATTCTTTGCTCACAATTATTTACCAGGAAAATAAAAGACGAATGAAGCTGAGACCAATATTCTGAGGCGTAGACTATACATTCTGAAACACTCTTGCCATTGTGGAGGGGTAGCTACAGACAACAGACTGCTGGTTCTGTGTAAATGGTCCAGCACCTTGGTAGTATGCTGGCTGGGGATCCCCTTCTTGTACTTTTTTCAACTTAACGGAATGGCCATATTCTGCTGGGGGTATACCTCTCAGCTGTAAAGATACACACAGGTTATCCAGAGCAGGACTCATATATCTAGTCAGTTTACCTTCACGTTGTAGTTTACAAGCAGTTTTGCAGCTATTCATTCATGGATTTGTAGTCAGGGGGGCAGTATGGGCACAGAGGCACCAGAAGCTGCTGAAGAGTGGGGGGGGTGCAGAGGGTGACAGGGGCACTTAATGATCTAAAAAGGGCAATTCATTAAAACTATTTACTACCACAACATAGGTTTACTTGGAGGACATTTTAAGCTTAGCCAATTTCCATCTTGGCGCTTGAATTAACATTTCCTGATTGGTCTTACCTATCCCATGGCTGATAATTGTATATCAGCCCTAGAGAGAATAAATGTGATCACACTGTAGATAATTTGAGGGGACCCATGTAAGGGATGCAGCATTTAGGAACTGCCTCTATCCATTAGTGGCACAAGGGGTAATCCTGGAGTACATTTTCTATTACTCATCCTTAGATCCAAGTTGCATTTGAATATGGACAAGGATGAGCTTTGTTTTATTTGAATTGATAGTCTGTTCTGGATATATATCCATCTCTCCACAACATTCACTTTAGATACCTGGACTGAGTATTTCTGATGTCATTTGACTTGCTGATGTTCAGTAGGTCCATCTGTATTAGTTCATATGATGCCTTGTATGCCAGACACATCACCTGTAAGCACTCTGTAGGATAGTGAGTATAGTGATAAGTCTTTGAGGTGGTCCATGCAAGACCTACTGTTTAGGACTTGTATCCTTCTAGTAAGGTATCTCTGTGGGTATTCCAATTGTTGCATGGGTCTGGACAGATATATGCCAACATGGTCATTATTCAAAATGATTGACCTAACGAGGGCTTGGTAAAGGGGGACAATAACATCTCTAGATCTACTCACAATTTGTTTATAATCTGTGCAATATAGAAAGACTTTCTTATGACTCTGGGCACATGTTTGTCAAAAGTTAGGTCACTGTACACACAAGTTCCCAAATGCCAAACAACTGGATCAGTTCTCATGGGGCATTGTCAATTTGGCAGTTCCCTTGAGTAGATGACTTCCCAAAATATATGATAATGTATTTCTTGGAGTTTAGTTTCAATTCATGATTCTGGCACCAGTTATTGTATGGGACAAACCTTCCTGCATGATGCTTATGTCATTTGGGGATTCAGTAACTGCTCCTAGCTTGCAGTCATCTCAAACTTAGTCAGCCAAAGCCCTTTGGTATTTCTTTTTACTTTTGAGATGTATATGCCAAACAGAAAAAGTCTCAGCACTGAACCCTGAGGGACACCATTGGTGCCTGGGCTCTTCCCCATTTTGATCTCCTGCATCCTGTGAGAAAACATACATGGATATGTTCTTTGATTCACCTTCCTGATTGCATTAACCTGATTATATTAAATTATATTCCTTGTAGAATACAGCACCACTTGTTAGAATATGTTTTAAATGTGTAGTTTGGAACAGTCTTCTAGTGAGCAATGAAACAAAATGTATGAACAAATAATGACAAAAGTACCCATTTCAGAAAATCTCAACCATAAATGGCCACTCAAACTTCTGTCATTACAATCCACCAATATCAGTAAATATCAACGTCTCTGCAGAGGTGAGTCATCTGAATAATTCCAGATTAATGGTATATGTAACTAATGAAGAAGTTGCTGCTAGCAAACAACTTTATATTTCATTGTTTCATCTACAAATAAAGAGCCTATTGCCCTTGAAGAATAAATTGTCTATGCTACATTAAAAATGATAAGCTAGTAATTTTGCAAAGAGGAATGGATGGCAAACTGATAACAAGTTCATAGTTACTAAGTAACTCCTCCAAAGGAGGACATTCATAGGACTGCAGCATCCACTCCCATTAAAGTACAACACAGTACAGTATCAGTGATCCATCTGCATACTGTGGGAGTAGTACCTACAGCCTTCTGCATCAAAAGCAAGTATACTACCTGTTGTGCTACTAACAATGCAAAGGACTTAGTATAAGTAGCACTAAACGTCTCTTCTCCTGAAGCTCTCAGCTCTTTGTAAAATCCACTTGACGATCAACTAAATCTCTCAACTTTGCAGCACAAGAAATCTGGAAAAAGCCAAAATTGATTTGGGGGCAAAGGCCCAAAACCATGGATACATTTTAAATAATTCTTGCATAATCTTAGAAAGTTGCTAAAATAAAGCGTTTTGTGTTACCATATGTTTCCTGAAAGATAGGAAGACTCACACTCAAAGAGCTATCATTGTTCAATGAATTCAGTTCTCACTGATTTGTCAGAAAAACACAACTTTTAAGAGGAACATACCAAAATTATGAGCGAAATATTCTGTGAAAATCTGGACAGTGGAAAGCTATGGACTCATCTCCCTGAATCACATGTGTGGGTATGGGTAGAGAATTCAGGCTCTTGTTTGAGCCTGAGTAACACTAACCACCAGGTATACCTAGCTGGGGCATTATACACACAAACAGACACACACACACACATGTGCGCGCATGCGGGAGCAGCATAACTCCTGCAAATAAAAGAACAAAACTCTCCTTACCGGCATGATTCTGGCAACACCAACAGAACAGTGTCAGCATAACTCCTGTAACACAGAGCAATAAGAGAACAAGAACAGCTAGTTTAGTTAGTTTAATTTCCCTGCGCGAATCCACTTTAGCATGAAAACTCCACTTCATTAATTTTTCCAGACAGGTCTTGCAGCTGTAAAACTGGGGCGGGGGGCTCCTCCTCCCCCTGGCTGTATGGTTCCGGCACCCATGATGGGCAGACATTAGAGTTTCAGACTTCACACACTCCATGACATCCATGTTTCTACACCTCCCCTCTGATATGCTCTCCTCTTCCTAACATTATGAAAGCAATATCTCAGAGGTATCACTATATTTAGGCCTTTATCCCAGTAGTATTTATGGCCTGGTCCACAGTTCTTGCAGTAGGACATGGGGAGACATGCTACTGGCATTTGTCAGCATGGTGTTGCATTTGTTTTCTGTTTACTGTGTTAGGTTGTTAGTTAGGACTCCCTGATATTCCATACATTGGCACTATGGGTGAGGCATGGGCCTTTGCCAGAGGACTGTAGGCAATTTGAGAGTGCTGCAGGCCATCTGTAGCAGGCCAATGCATTCTGTCACTCATACGTTCCCAGGCTGCAAGCCAGCGGATTACCCTGGGGTGACATTTGTAAGTGGATGAGGTGTTCCTGCCAATCCTTCTTGTTCATACTGATCCAGGAGTCTGAATGTGGGCAGGTTGCTGCTTTCAGCTAGGAACACACCTGCAAGGGACACCCATTCAGCATAAAGCATCATGTATGTATTCCCATACAGAGATGGGTTCATGCTGTACTCATTCCCTACAGCAAGGATACACATACACACACACACACACACACACACACACACACACACACACACACACACACACACACACACACACACATTGGAGAGGAATACTCACACATATCTATGGTCAATAATATGTCAAATATACACACACGCAGACGTGGGGAAGAGAGAGACAGACAGAGACAGAGAGAATCCCATTATAGGCCTTTCCCACCCAGTACACATCCCATTGGCCTATATCACATAATGTGCTGATGCCATTCACTTTAGAAATCCCTTTGGTTAGCCCTCAATAACTGTTTAACACTACAGTGCAAATAAGTATCCGTGTAGCAGTTGTAATCTCAGTCCTGTCAAATGTAAAGTTGTGTGTGTGTGTGTGTGTGTGTGTGTGTGTGTGTGTGTGTGTGTGTGTGTGTGTGTGTGTGTGCGTGTGCGTGCATGTGCGTGTGTGTGTGTGTGTGTGTGTGTGTGTGTGTGTGCGTGTGTGCGTGTGTGTTCCTAGATGAATGTGGTTGAGGCCATTCACACGCATTACACTTCCCATTGCCCTACTTTATCACTCCTGCTGATGTCAATCACCCTGAAATAACCCTCTGGGCAGCTTGCAGCCCTATAAGCTCTGTGATGCTTGTGATAACTGTGTAATACTATAGTGTAGTTAGGTAGGAGTTGCATTCCTGGTCCTGGCAACTGAAAAAAATGTGTGTGTTTGCATGACAGAGTGTGTGTATCTTTGTAGAGACCTGGTTTTGTGGTTATTCACACTCACAACACTTTCCTCACCCCTCCTTTTGCACTGCTGCTGATGTCACTCACCTTCAAAGATATCTTTGGACAACTCCCCAACAGATAAGCTCCGTGTCTATTGCAATAACTGCATAATACTATAGGGTAACAAACTAATTAGGTAGGACTTCTAGACCCAGTTCTGGCAACTGTGAAAATGTGTGTGTTTGTGTGAGTGTGTGTGTCTTTGTAGAAATCTGATTTTGTGGCCATTCACACTCACTACATTTCCCTTAACCCTGATGTCACTCACCTTCAAAGATACCTGTGGCAGCTCTCCAGCAAATAAGCTCTGTGGTTCTTGTGATAACTGCGTTATACTGTGGTATAGCAAACTAGAGAGGTAGGAGTTCTAATCCTGGTCCTGGTAACTGTGAAAATGTGTGTGCTTGTGTGAGAGTGTGTGTGTGTCTTTGTAGAGACCTGCTTTTGTGGCCATTCACACTCACTACACTCCCTTACCTCTCCTTTAACACAAGTGCTGATGTCACTCACCTTTGAGGTATATTTGGACACTGCTCTACGTGTAAGCTTTTTGGCGCATGTAATAAATGCTGAACAATGTAGTAGCAATAATTACATAGGTAGGGGTTTGAATCTCATTCCTGGCAAGTGTTTGTGTGTGTGTACATATATCTACATATATGTATCCGTACCTTAAAAATTTTGGCCCCATTTACACCCAGTACACGTCTCAATGCCTGACTTTAGCAGTCCTGCAGATATCATTCACCTTAGACGTACCTGTTGGTAGCTCTAAACCATGTAAGGTCAGTTGTGCATTTGGTAAATGCGTAACATAAAGGTCTGAAAACATAGTTATGCAGAAGTTTGAACCTCACTCCTGGCAAATGTAAATGTGTGTGTAGAGTAAAATATTTTGTGAAATATCTCACCCACTACATCATCCAATGCCAGTATTTACAAGGGCTGGTGATGTTCCTCACCTTAAAAGTACTGTCCTGTAAGCTCTGTGACACATGCAATAAATGTGTAATACTGTAGTAGCAATATATAGCTAGGTAGAGTTTGAAACTCAGTACTGGCAAGTGTGTGTGTGTCTGTAATCAGTATCCTGTGAGTGTTGGGGTGATTGTGTAATAATAGGATCCATAGGGGGTGGGATTTGGTAAATTATTATATTGAGGACCTAGCATATGTCCCAATGTCCACATTACAAGGCCAACAGTTTTTAAACATCGTAGACATTGGTGTAGACAATCCACAGCCCTAAATGTGTAGTGCCATGTGCAATGACTATATGACAGTATGGAACAGTTAACAATATAGACAACCCTTCTAATAATCAGAGACCATTTTCCACCCAGGAATCATACACAAACACACTTGGCTAGGCAGCCACCACTATATCAGTAGTTCTCTGGCAAATTGCCTCACTGATAGTACCCACTGTGTGATTGCAGTGGACTCCATGTCAAACCGATGACCAGACATGACTGGTGTCACACAGGGTATGGACCCATGTCCTGTCATGTTTGGGATCTACTATTCTGAGGTGCAGGAGAACACAAAAGCACCCTGGCTGATAATATTTGCATACAACAGTAAGGTGGGTGGTAGCATTCTCAATCCATGTGATGTTGGCATCATGCCCAAAGGCCACTTGACACCTATGACTGTTGTCAGAACCCTGGACATTACCTCAGTGCCAAGAGATGGGCTGCCATTACCTTTGGGGACAGCATGGCTCACATGAAGTTATACATTGATGGTAGTCCACTGAACAGTGACGTTATTATAACAGAATGGGGAACACAGGTTGACAGTCAGCTGCCTGTTGACCACAACAGTGCTACTGACATCAGGAATTACTTTGCTGTGTTACATCTCCTGGCTGAGTGTGTGTTATCCAGCAAGTAAAAGGACATGGAACCCTGTTCCATCCCCTCAGTAGCCTAATCAATGTGTACAGTGGCTCTTTTGCCATGTTCCCCACTGGACACCTGCAACAACTGTAGAGTCTGCAAATGTACCCCACAAGGGGAATACCATGCCTTTTACACATGCCCTGCATGGACAGACTCAAATAACTCCAATGAATCCCCGTATCATACTGTCTGTGTAGGTGCAATCACTACCTCAGTTAGACATGCATGTCTCACCAGATGAGGTCAGGAATGCTACTTCTGAAGATACCAATCTGTCCACACAACATGCCCCAGAGACCTCAAGCACACTTCCACACTTAAAAAAAACATGCATGTGAGACATGTGCACAAAAAAGGCACTGTCCATGTTATGGAATATAGAGTACATACATGTGAAGCAGTGCACATCACTGGCCACCCACAACAGAAATCTGGATGAGTGGATGGGGAATACAATACCCACCCTGGGCACCACTCCAGTGACTATACTTCTGAGCCACACTGGGGACTATTTTCATGTGGCCTGATGCAAGAGTATTCCCTTGGGCTTGCCTTATAGAGCCTTCAGGCCTATTCACCTACTAAGATATCACACCTTAAAAAGTTTAATGAATAAAGCTTTCGGGTCTACACCCTTCATCTACTATTCACTATTCACCTACTACACACCTGTGAAGCTATGAACCTGTGGATCTCAGTACTGGAAAATGTGTGTGTGTGTGTGTGTGTGTGTGTGTGTGTGTGTGTGTGTGTGTGTGTGTGTGTGTGTGTGTGTGTGTGTGTGTTTGTGTCTGTGAATAGTAATATCAGTGTGTTTGGTTAATGAATATCCCCTGTAGCTGTGGTTATTAGCAATCTGAGGTGAGTCCAAACCACAACACACACCATTCTCCATTCTACAACAGATGTTGTAAATCAACATACACCTATGTACAACCCTCAGCCCTATAATCTGTGAAACATATGCAATCACTGTGTTACAAACTGGGGATTTCCATGCATATACAGCTGTACCCTGCCTATGACATGGTGGATGTGTTACCACACTGCCATACCCCATGGTCTTGCTGCAGGGTTACATCCTGGTGACACACAGATACGTAGAACAGAAATGGAATACAGCATGTGAGAGCACATTCACTCAGCACTTCACTTGTGGGGGGATAGAAGGGTAAAGCTGGCAATGAATGTGTTGCCGAGACTGTGGTCAATATCTGTTGTCTCAGGGTAGGTATTAGCATTGTGCAGTAACTGACAGCCCTTGTGTTTAATGCTGTGGAGTTTGTTGATGTAACTATCAAAGGCTATTGTGATTGTCGTCAGTGTCTGCTGCATGTCTGCCATCATAGATGCCTGTAGGGGATTCCATGAGGGATCCAAAGTTGTGTTTGAGGCTAATAAGGGAGTTCAACAGTCATGGAATACCACCTTTCTCTGCAGCAGTGTCCTCCTTCTGATGTACTCTTTAGTAATAGCAGGGCAGCATCACATTGTCTCCCAGTGTTTGAAAGACAGTGTCTGTGTTCTGTTGGCTCTGGCTAGTACATTGCTTTCATTTACCTGTTTGTACAGTGCATATGTGTATGATTCCACAGTCATGAAGCTATTTCCCATTGCCATGGGTGCAGTGTAGTCAACCACCCCTGTTTTCATGGCTGCAAAGTCAGCTTTGGAGAGGATTTGCAAGGTGATAAACATTGTGGAGGATGTGGCTGACATGTTGAGTACCATGTTGATTACAGCCTGTGTGGATCTCACCATGCAGGGATTGACATTTGTGGATGAGCAACAGTCCCGTATTTAAGTAGTCAACACAGAGCAAGGTTGTTGCATCCTCTACTGGGGGTCAGTATGAGCTGGTCCAAGGCATTGGAAATGATGAATCCCAGAAGTGTTGGGCCACTGTACTGGCACTTGGCTACTTTCCCCAGGTGATGGAGGGGTAGTTGAAGTCTCATACTATGTTAGTGTTGCATTGGACCATCACAGATGGCAGGGTGTTGAGGAATGTGCATTGACAGTCTATGGACATAGATGTGGACCCATTGCAAGCTATGGTCTGGATTGCACTATTACCCCAAGGCAGTTGTACTGGACGTATCTCCAACACATTATGCTGGGATACTAGTCTGGAGGTGCTCCTAGCCAGAATGAATATGGAGACAACATCACCTGTGGAGGTATGGTGTGTTCCATGTTTGGGGGCTGACAGCTGTGGAATGCATCATAGCCTGATACTGCAGGTCTGCTGTCTGCTGCTGTGAACCACATCTCCATTATAGGTTCATAGGTTCATAGGTTCATACTAGGCTATCTGCCCGAGGGCATTTATAAGCCTAGCCCATTGTTTTGTGGCTTACGCCACCCCTTTAGTATGGGGAACTATACCCATTATTTTGCTGTGCCTCTGTCGAGCAGTGACACTGAGGTAATTCCTGGGGTATATCTGCGATCTCCCATCCATTGGTCAAGATTTCTCTTGAACAAGGCCAGCGAGGTGCTCTGCCTCACATGTACCGGGATTTTGTTCCACAGCATAGGGAGTCTTTGGGTGATGAATCTATCTCTCCAGCACGTCCTATTAATAGCCGTGTCGAGGTTTAAGTCTCCCGCCTTGTGGCTCTGATGGATCTAGATTTTTGAGGTGAAGCATATTCATCAAATCTGGGTTTGACATGGCCTTGTATGTTAGGCAAAGGTCACCTCTGAGCAGGTAAGCGACTGAATAGAGCTGGAGTTCTTTCAGTCGGGCAGCATAGGACAGATTTTGAGACCCTTTATCCTTTTGGTGAGGAACTTTTGTGGCCTCTCCAGCTGCTGCAAGTGTCGGGTCAGATACATTCCGAATGGGGCATTGTACTCAATCATTGGTCTGATGAGTGATGAGTAAAGGGAGACTATGACCTCCCTTGATCTAGATGAGAATCCCTTCATGATAAGGTGGGCAATGTAGAAGGACTTCCTAACTACTTTAGCTACATGGGTGTCGAATGACAGACTACTATCAACCTGGGTCCCCAGGTCCCTGATAACTTCTTCTGTGCTCAGTGGATTGCCACCTATTTGGTAGCTAGGGGTAACCTTGTTTTTCCCGAAGGGTATGACTATGCATTTTTTGGCATTTAACTTTAGGCCGTGGCTCTGGCACCAGTTATCCGTTTCTGTGAGACCCTTCTGAAGGTGGCAGCCTTGATGATTGGATGAGAGATAGGAAATTCATCCCGGAGTTCACATCAGTCACCCTGCTAGATGGGAGTCCAGGGAAGTAAATACTGTGGGAAGAAATAGCCAGGGAATTGTTATGGCTAGGCTTGTACAGGCCCTAGGGCCGATAGCCTAGTACCAACCTATGAACCTATGAACCTATGCAACACATGAGTCCAGATGCTTGGTTTTACAAGTGAACTGTTCCTGTTATGGGTCACATTAAAGGCTGGAAGAGTTGTGGACTGACATATTGTGGTCCTAATTAGTATGTAACAGGAACACCTTGCATCTTAACAGGGGTGTGTGCATAATTTATATCCACTGTATACCACTAATGTGCAACATATGTCCCTACCTTAGGCCGTTTGTCCTGCCCATTTTGCTGGCCTCTGTCCAGACATCTTGGCACTGACAAGTTTTGAGGTATGCTACAGGGATGTTAAATTCACATCAGATAGGTCCCAGTGGTGATCACTGTGGATGTCTTGGCACAGACAAGTTTTGAGGTATGCTGCAGGAATGTTGAATTCACATCAGATAGGCCACAGGGGTGACCACTGTGATGCAATGCAGTTAACCCCAGCACATGTGAACATGCCCAAAAAGCAATATAGCTATTACATAAAGCAATATAGCTATTACTGATGGTTGTGTACATGATAAATTGCATGCCCTTCATATACCTGGGGTATTGCCAGGCAACAACAGAACAATGTCATACTCACCAGCTTCAGGCTGCTGTCCCATGTGCAGACTAGAGGGTCCCAGGTTGTTGTGAGTGGGAGTTATTGTCAGCAGACTCACATGTGGCCTTGGTACAAGATGGATGCAGCATGTCTGCACATCTACACTACTAACCACAATAATACACAATGTCCTGTCCTCACCATAGATGTGCACCCCTGTGCATTAGAAAACTCCATCCACAACTGCAATCAGACCTGACACATGGATGTAAGTACAATACAGATACATGTGTGTCTGATACAGTAGTGTACTAATCCCCACTGGGCCCTTACCTGCATGCTCCTCATCCAGTATGTGTGTGTGCAATCCTCCTCCACAATGCTTCCCTCTTCCCTCTCTCAAGCTTGTGCGTTGGGTGGGTGCCCCAAGTTTGGCGAGGAGCTCCTCGGTGGGTGTCAGTGGGAGCTGGATGTCTGAGCCCCCACCTGTGGATAGCTGGTTCCTCGCTACAGCAGCAGCCCATTGATGGGCATTGCAGATGAGGTTGGTGGCCCGATGCTGCCGATGCTCATAAGTTCTGCTGTGCAGGCTGGCATCATTTACCCTGTGGACCACACTGTTCCACAGGACGGTCCTCTCCTGCACATCTTCTGCTCTCCATCCAAATAACAAGGCATAATGTCCAATCACATATTGGGTGATGATGTCAGTTTCCCCAACAGAGAATGCTGGTAGGTAAGCCCTCTGCATGTTACCTGGAAGACATAAACAGGAAAAAAGGTCACAGGACTTCTTACAGTTGTCAAATTACACATCAACAGTGGCTATTACTTGCAAATAATCCACACTACATCATAACCCTCCAAGCTGTCATGGCTATAGCAGCTTCCATTATACTCCTGTCTCTGAGCTATCTTATTTCCCCCAGTGTTGGACACTTATAGGTTCATAGATTCATAGGTTCGTACTAGGCTATCTGCCCTAAGGCATTTATAAGCCTAGCCAGAGTGTATGTGGCTTACACCACCCCTTAGGATGAGAATACTACACCCTTTTAGGGTTTAGTTTACTATGCCTCTGTCTAGTAGTGACACAGAGATGACCCCCGGGGTAAACCTACGATCTCCCATCCATTCGTCGAGATTTCTCTTGAATAGAGTCAGTGAGGGGCTCTGCCTAACATGGACTGGGATTCTGTTCCAGAGTGTAGGGAGCCTCTGGGTTATGAAACTTGATTGCATAATCCTCTATTCTCCATTCATTTCTGTGTATAAGGTTGACAGAGGGCATCTTCCATGTGGATGGTGTGTGGATGGTGGCAGGTCTGTGTTTGACTGTGGTGTGTGGTGGAGCTGTGAGCACATGCCTGAGTTAATGTAGGAGGCAGACAGTGATGTTATTGTGCCCCATGAAGATATGCTGTTGTTACTATTAGTAGGCAATATATACAAGCTCACTATTGCTGAGGGGAGGAGTGTGGTTGATGTGCATATCTCCCTGTACAACTAGGCTGGACAGGGTGGTGATATTCCCACCTAACCTGTGTGATGCAGGTTGCCTATATCCATGGCATGTGTGTATGAGGTGTTCTTTACCTCCAGTACAGGGTGAATTGTGTTGTTTCCTCTGATATGTACAACATATGTGGAGACACAGTTGCAATTGTCCTTGGTGGTGTGGCTATGTTTGATTTTTAGTTATAGTCAGCCTTACAGGAAGTCATCTGTGAACTTACTTGCTTGCTCAGATACAGGTGTACTTGCTTCCAAAATGTTACCTGCACCTATGTGTGCCTGTACAGCCAATGTAGCAACGTATTATGTGGTTTGTGTATTGCTGTTGTCCACCAAAGGGGATTACGCTACCCCAGTGGAGGCTGGTTATACAGGTCAGGTACTGCTGAGTCCATATAGCTACAGTGGATATAACGGGTACACACCACTGTTACAATGCCTGGTATTTGTGCAATTGGAACATGACAACACAATAACTCATTTCAAAACAATTCCCACCTGTAATGTGACCTATAGACTGTACAATTCAATTGAAAACATAACAATCTGGTCTGTGAAAACATGGAAATAATAATCAGTACAATAAGCCAGATGAATGAGTGTGCATACCCTCAAACTGATATGTTGTGTATGCACCTCTTGAAATGGTTACAGCATTTATTCATCTTGGTTTGAACTCTAACATCACGGCACATCTTTACTTAGCAATAGTTGCTCACCTTCCTAGAAACACCTTTGATTGTATTTCAGTGAATTGTACAGGTTAGCGGTCACATTCAAGATGAGAAACGTTATGACATGATCTTCTGTGGTCTAATTGTCATACAGCACACGAACCTGGCATTCCAACAGGGATGTGTACACTTGTCATATCCACTGTATATAGGTGTTGATATAGCTGGCAGTGGTTGGCATGGACAGAGGGTCATAAGACAGTTGGACACTTCTCTGATCAATACCTGATAATCATGCCTACTCTAGTACCCATATCAGTGTCAGGGCAATGCAACAACTAGTAGCTGTACACATTTATGTCTGTTGTATGCACTGACACTGATATTACACACATGTGCAACATGCACAACCTATGTACCTGACTGCTTGAAACCCATGTGATTAGTTTTGTGCCTTCTAGCTGAACATGAGCATACATACATGTGCTCAGGGGATACCTGGTATACATTTCTGTTCTGTGTTAGTATGGCACACTGTATTTATAGTCTTGCTGCTCAATCATATTTCTCAACCTGTTATAGCAGAATGTCTGGACAATGGCTCACATAAATGGGTGACAAAAGGGACATCTATAGATACTGCATTAATATAGCTGCACCATACATTAGTACGTTGCTTGCACAGTAGGCTTTGACATCACTATCATAACCTGGAAGATGTCCAACAATCATAAGTAGACTATTATGTTACAATGTCATTGCTCACAGACCTGCCAATGGTTTGGCTGACATAACAAAGGTATATGTGTATGTGACTACAGATATCAGTCACAAGTACCTTTTTGTCCAGCAGAACACTGTGCAGTTGAATGTCATTAATTCAATATATCACATGCAGTCCAACACACATGTCTGCAACAGTACTTTACTATGCACATGCCCTATATAGGTCTCTTAGCTTTACAAGACAAATATGTCAAACTTATATTCACAGGTAACATGGATACGGACAGCATCCCATTAACTAGCCTAGCAGTGGCACAGTCACAACTGTTTGACACACACCCCCACAGTTGTCATATTTGTCCTTTCCCAGGGTAAATCAGGCTCCAGAGCTGTGATCCTACCTTGCAACCTCACAGAGCATCACATCTGGACAAAGCCTAAAATGGTGGGGAGATGAATAGGGACAGACTTTAAATAGTCAAGTTACAAACATAGGAAGTTTGTAGAATGATACATTTTGCATTACCGTGAATATTCTTAAGGATGTGGAGTCTTAAACTCAAGTGTTTGTCATTAGTTGATGACTTCAATCCTCAGCTATTTGCCAAAAAAGTACAGATTTCATGACGAACAGACAAAAAACTATGATGGGAAAATCTGGACACTCTGTGAAGATCTGTACAGTTGAGAGGTATGTCTGTGATCTCTCCCACGGCAGAGAGGGGAGATGCTATGGTCATATCAGCTGTTTAGCAGGACATTAGTATAGCAAGTCTTGTTGTGACATATATTTCTCAAAATCATATTTCCCATTATTACAGGCCAAGTACTACATTCAATTACATGCTTACATGTTCCACTTACCTTTTTTATTTCTTCTCTTTTCCAGTTTATGTTTTATTTGGTTTCTCTTTTTCTCTTTCTCTCTCTCTCTCTGTGCACTACAGGGATAGAGCTGGTTTGAATAGGTGGCAGCATGGCTTTTGTAGGTGATGCTCATGACCACGTGATGGCCTGTGCACTTATTGGGGTTCCCCACTTGCTAACTGCATGCAGAGCAGCTGTGTTGTTTTTCCAATAGCCAATGGTATGGCAACACACTCCTATAAATGAGTACTCCATGTGGGCATTGGCCTTTTCCCATACTTGTGAGGAAGACATCCTGGAGTTGTGTGAGCTACTACCTCTTACAACAAGACTTGTGGAGACAAGCCAACTAAATGGTGGAGAATGCTCAAGACTTAGGGGTAGTAAGTGAGTATTGCTGTTACATGTTTGGAATACTGCTAGTTTAACAGGGTTTGTCTGCACATGGTGCTGATGCATGGGTTTCAGTCTGACAAAGTTCCGTCTCTGCATAGCTCTCCACTGTAGGGCCATCCACGTAATGGCCATAGGTTAGCCTGTTATGTTTGGACTGTTCCCCAAACAGGTGTTGTCCCTGGCAAATCAGTAGCATACTCTGGTGATTGCATTATGTAAATGGTAACATCCATTTGTTTTTCTGACTTTATATCCCTCAAAAATTATATGCTACAACAAACCCTGTAACACCAGCAACCTTCTCAGTGTATAACAGCAATATTTCAAGTATGGCCATGTATTTGGGCCTCTGTCCACAAGTTATGTCAGGCTTTGTCCAGATGTCATACAGTTCAAGACTTAGGGGTAGGCTGATAGGTATACTGGTCTATCAGTATTTAGTGCTGTACTTCCTGCTGAGGGGAAAGGCTGGAAAGCATGTTGAAGTCTGCACATTCAAAAAGATGGTGTATAGAGAATGGTCTTATATGCCCTTGTAACATATTTTATGTGGGGGACAGTAACACATGTTTTAAAACTAGGCTGTTAGAACATGTGAGACATATTACTGATAAGAAAAATGACAGTTCTATAGCCATGCATTTGAATAAATCTCACTATGGGACAGTAGTGAGTTTCAAGGTACTGTGTTTGAAAAAGTCTGTTCCTCAGTTTGATGAAACATTCAAAAAAGGACAATTGTTATGTACAGATTCAATGTATTAATATTAACTGTGATAATTTATCCTGTAGGGGGTTAAATGAGGAGTGTAATTGGAGGCTGTGTATTTAATTATGTAATTAGGTGGTAACTTCTTATTGTGATTAAGGTATGTATTTCTGGTAATGTTTTACTCCTTGAAGGCTTTGGCCAAGACATCAGAGTATAATAAACATGTGTGAATTACTGGCTGGTTGTATTTCTCTTTGCTATGTTCAGGCATTTTATATGTTTTGCTAAGAGGTTGTTGTATGTCTGGCCATTGTGTATGGCCTATCATGATTTTGTAGCAGTGTACTGTTCACTTATTTATTTGGATTGTGGGAGGGAAGGGCAGATGTGAGTGTCATGGCTGCTTTTGTATCTAACTGTGGATGATGCCCCAGTTATGTGTGGTCTATCAGCAGCACATGTTTGTATGGTCATTTTTGGACATGACTGCATATATATATATATATATATATATATATATATATATGTTGTGTGTGTTTTATATATATATATATATATATATATATATATATATATATATATATATATATATATATGTATATATATATATATATATATATATATATATATATATATATATATATATATGGATCTACTTCAGTAGATCGAACATTTACAAGTTCAAACCACATATGGCCGAGACCATATGTTTGAATCCGTAATACTGAAGTAGAAACACAAAAACAACAAAACAACAAAGTAAACTTCTATAGCAGGGGGGCTACGCCCCCTGCACCACACCCCCCTTACGTAAATGTACCAACTCCGAGATCTCACTACATTGCGGAAATGGGAAATCTTCCCTTTCTGCTCTGTACAGAGATCTCCATTTAGTCTGATTGAACTTTTACAAGTTCAACACACACACACACACACACACACACACACACACACACACACACACACACACACACACACCTCAGTATTTATTGGTAATATATCTATATATTGTTGTACATGTATCTGGATCTCCCTACATCTCTCTCTCTCTCTCTTTCTCTATGTATGTTTCTATTCATTTATATATATTTATAGATACCAGTTCTTCCTAATTGCACAGTGTGTCTTCCTTATTGTAAACTGTCTGTAAAGAAGGGTATGTTTGAGAAAACATTTTAAAACCATACAGTGGAGGTGGCTTTCTGGTAAATTGCTTTGACTATGGTGTGTAGGCTCCTGGGTTCATGACCTGCAAGGGCTGTTTATTTTATTGCTAGGCAGAACAAGGACTGTTGGATACAGAGTGATTAAGGCAGGTTTGAGCAACTTTAAGTGTGTTTACATGGGTTTGTGTGACTGTAAGCTGTACTAACATACGGTTAAATGAATAGGCAATTACACTGTGCAGGCTTCGCTTACCACTGTGCAAATCTGCTTAACATTTACATTTAAGCAATGCTGAAACCTGCTAAGCATAGCTCAGCCCTGGTAACTAGTTGTCACATTCCACTCTGATAAAATGGCAGGGTAATGACATCTTTAATAAGTGTATTTAATTTCCTGTACATAACATGCTTCTACGTGCTGTCATTACAGTAGCAAGGGGTGTGACTATACTGTATGGGACACCTGGGTATACATGGTTAGTACCGCAATGTTTTCTCTTTGTATTTGTTTCATACATAGATAGTATCCAAGGTTGTATGCAGTTACACTTGCATGTTACACCA
The DNA here is from genome assembly GCF_019279795.1 of Protopterus annectens. Lineage (NCBI taxonomy): Eukaryota > Metazoa > Chordata > Ceratodontiformes > Protopteridae > Protopterus > Protopterus annectens. The sequence continues at coordinate 1,422,382,022 of NC_056731.1, forward strand.
GCTACAGTGCACTGATTGGCAAAAATAGTTTAACACATATTGTATAATTATGTTAGTACTTTTAACAGTGCTTTTCCAAGTAAGAGTTGATTGCAGATTGTAGTACTAGAACCATACACCCCTGCATGCAAAGCTGGGACTCTGAGTACTGACTAACTTGTTCTTGGTGTTTGAACTATATGTTTTTATGTATCTCCTTAACTGTAGACTACTATGTTTTTGGACATGCCATTGATGACTGTTGTCATGTAGTAATGGCATACCTTCCAGTTTCAGACATGTATTTTTCAAAACATTCATCCTAATGCATAACCTGTTGGCTATCTACTTTCTGTGTGACCTCTGTACAGATGTGCAGATGTCAGGTATTGCTACAGCCATACCACTATGTAAGTGCCCACATTGTATTGTGCTGTGAGCCTGGACACTGCTGCTAGTTCCGACATATGGGACATTCTTTAGTGTGGGCCTTGCCCCTGTTCCTTGCCTGTGTGAGGGACATTACAGTGGTGGTGGCCTACAAATTCACATACAGTAGGTGGCAAGACATCACATGACAGGACATGTAGAGACAGCCAAACAACATGGGGGCCATATCCCCAGATTTGTGAACAGCTTCTGTGTCATCAGTGCTGTTATGCACATGGTGGATTGATAGATTGACATGTATTTTTTTGTACATGCATTTACTGAATGACTTCACGACTGACAGTGATATGTCTCTGACATACCTCTCCACTGTCACACTGTCCACAGACTGGCCACATGTCTGCCTGTTATGTTTTGTCTGTTTCCCATACAGTTGATGTCCTTGGTAAATCAGTTGTGAACTCTGGGGAATGCAGTCAGTAAATACTCACATCTATTGGTATTACCAACATCATATTCCTCATAAAGGATGTTACAACAAACCCATTAACATCTGCAACTGTCTCAATGTATGACAGCAGTATGTCCAATCTACCCCTGTGTTTGTGCCTCTGTCCCCAAATGATGTCAGGCTTTGTCCAGATGTCAAAGAGGCACAGACGTATTTATTATCATTATTTCTTGACTTCATTCCTGCTACCATCTCAGTGATGGCTCAGGAGGTGGCTAGAGGCAGAACAGTAAATTTCAGCCCATTCTTCACTGTGGCTTTACACCTAAACAAAATAATACTGCTGCTTTTCCAGACAGTACATTGAGTTTCCCGATACGTATTTGCAGAAATATGAAATATATCAGGGATGTTATCTCTCACAACTGGAATATTGTTACTAGTTCACAGAATCTGTCTAACTTGTTAGGGGATTCTCCATTGCTTGCATGTAAAAAGACTAAAACAATTAGAAATTCACTTGAGAACAGAGACTCTGCTCTGGTGTTAAATTCTGTTAGAAACATTACTGACCCACCTGGCATGTTCGAGTGTGGCAAATATATTTGTTGCAAGTTTATTTTCAAAGGGAACTGCTACACTTTTGTACACAATGAATATAAAGTTACATTTGCCCATCATTTTTACTGTTCATCCACTAATTTGATTTATGCTGCAGTTTGTAATTCTTGTCATTATTTCTATGTGGGAAAGACTTGCAGGAAACTGTCAGACAGAATAAAAGAACATTATGGGGCTTTGAGAAGTTCTGACTCTCGAAATTCATTAGTTAGTCATTCGCTAACTTGTACTTGTGTCTTTTGGCTTTTCCCGGTTAGGGGTCGCCACAGTGGAACTCCAGTCCACTAATGATTGGTAGTTGATTTTTATGTGCCAAGTTACCAGCCCTGATGCACAACCTTCAACGAAGGTACACATGTCTCCACACGGATTAATTTTAAAATTTATTAGAGCAAGTAGAACTGTTTTTGGTGACTATGGTACTCTACTGGAGGTTAGGGAACTCAAATGGCAACTTTTGTTGGGAGTGGATTCAGCTCCTGGTTTGAATGACAATATAAATTTAAAATGTGCTTTGAAATGGCTTACCTGAGTTCACATGACAGACTCACTTTACACTAGTTTGCTGTATGCTGTATATTGTACATGATTTTTCAGGTCACTTCATTACCATATAATGATATGCGCATATTTAAAGAGGGATAGTGTTATTTCATTGGCTGTTACTGTTTTACTGCTTTATTGCCATATGACATGTAGTATATATTTACTGATTTTCTTACTACCTTCTTATTTCTGAAGAAGTTCTTACATATTAAAAGAATGAAAGCATGCTCAATTACTAGTTCTGGTGTTGTTTTTTCATACAGCTGTAGAATTTTTTTTGCCAATATTTATATATATGTATGTATAGATTTACTTTTCTATACACATATGTGCATATTTTATATGCATATCTCTACATATATTACACATTAGTGTTTCTATATATATATATATGTATGCATCTCCATACACATATACATTTATATCTATGTACAACATGACTAATGTTAATAAAACTTTTCCCTACTGTTGAATGACTGTGCTGCATGATATGTTTGAAAAAACATCAAATATATCTACAGCTCAGGTGGCTTAGTGGTAAATTGCTATAGTGTGTAGGGTCATGGGTTCAAGACTTGCAAGGGCTGATTATTTTGTTGCTGGGAAGAACAAAGGCTGTTGGCTACAGAGTGATTAAGGCACTTTTAAGCAGTTCTAAGTGGGTTTGCATGGCAGTTAGAAATCTTCTGGTTAACTATGCTGACAGACAGCCATAAAAGGGCTTAATCTGTGTAGGCACTGCTTAGCACCCCGCAAACAGGCTTAGTCCTGCTTACTACTGCTTACTCCCACTTACCCCTGCACTAATTTCTTTAAAAGAAAAGAAAAAAGGGGTGATAGGAAAGTGATGAAAAAGAAGAGGGAAAACAATATGAAAGATAGCTAGGTATGTGCAGGATGGGTGTAGGGAAGGTCCATAGCTGTCCATTTCTTCTACAGCAATAGCTGTGCATATCTACTGAATATGGAGGTAAATTTGGAAACTCAAACCCCTGAGAGAGGGCTGAGGACAACAATAATGTGTTGTGAAGCCAGTTAGACCAGATTCCATGTGTTCAATGGACATGTGTGTGAAATGGACAGCTATGTATGGGGAGACTTTTTTTTGGGAACAGATTGCCCTTTTTTTTAAGGTGAGAGTGGGATGTTGAGGAAGGATAGTAGGTATATTTGAGGAGGTAGGTTGGGTAGGACGACAGACAAGACAGACAAGACAGCATACAGGGGTGGCATATGACATGTGGGGGTAAACACCTTGGACGGGGAGGGGTGTTTGGTAATTGGAAGCCCACAAGGCCCCAAATGGATATGGTGGGACAGAGGTCCCCACCCATGGGCAGTCACCAGTGCACCTTCACGGCCCCGAAGGTGGCTATGCTGGGGGCTGAGCTGAAGGGGCAGGCTGAGCCTCTAATTGTGCCATGCAGCCCTCAAGCTGGTGTAGCACCAGACCCCAGACCTGGCTTTGAATGACAGGATCCTGTCTGTACTCACACCCGGGGGGGATGAGCCCCATCCCCTGAGGCGGTTCCACCCAAAGGTGGTGCAGGACCAGCTGATGAGGAGGTCCCTGGATGGGCCCCAAATGTGCTGGGGCCTAGTGCCATGGCCAGATGAGGCAGGAGAGGTGGATCCACTGAGATCGACCTACCCAGACATGCTATGGTTTTGCAGTTTTAGAACATATGTTGGTTAGTAATGGTAAACACATTCCAGGATTAGTTATAACATGCATGAGTATTCTCATTAACCCAAAGCAACAGACGTGGAACATTTGCATAGCAAACAGAATACATGCATATATGGAACCACAGTGGGCATTATACCGGCATGCAGGTTACATTGAAAGCAACATGCCACCAATGATAGTATTTGAACAGGGAACATTAATTGGAATACATTTCAACATTTGTAGAACAATAGGACACATGTCCCAATGGTAGGTTTGGTGGAAAACATACCCATTTATTTATGTGTTTAGATTATTTGTGAAGATAAGGTGGAGGAAAGAGAGAGATGTCAATTAACAAATGTAGATTCTTGCAGTGGTCACAGCTTTAATGATCATTGTGCTAATCATTACTCTACAGGTATTATTACAACAACCTATGGCCTTGGGTTAGGCAGTGGTATGTTTGTACACAGTGTATAATTACAGCCTTCTTATAGCTACTTTATACCTTCTCTTACCTGGAAGACATGCGGAGGGAATGTTTGCTAATACTACCTGACTGTTTCTACCCATATTCACATAGTCACGGTTACATATGTGCACTCATACTGTGTGTATATATGTGTGTGTGTGTGTGTGTGTGTGTGTGTGTGTGTGTGTGTGTGTGTGTGTGTGTGTGTGATACTGCTATACTCTGCCTTGATTTCTATCGGTCACCCTGGTTGTTGGTAGCAGGGACTGGTAGCTGTGACAGCATGACACTTTTGAACATTTCTTGGGGGAGACCACTTGGTGTATGTACTTTTCTTGCTGTCATTTCCAGCCTTGGGGCTGGACTGTGGGTGTAGGACACAGTATAACTACAGCCTTCTTATAGCTACTTTATACATTCTCTTACCTGGAAGACTTGTGGAGGGAATTTATATTGACACTACCTGACTGTTTCTACACATATTTACAAAATCCTAGTTGAAATTATGTATATAGCTTATCACCACTCCTGGGATTTGAACCGTGGCTGTCTCTGCTAAAAATACAACAAGGTTGTGTTAAATCAGAACAAGCTATTGAGAAACTGCTGCTTCATTCTTGAATGTTTTCTGTCTAATTTTCTCTTGGTTGTACAATCTGACCTTGTGATTACAACATTCTTATATATACATTCCTATAGATACCTTTTGACATAGCACAGTGTGGAAAACAGTGGTTGACACAGCATTACTATTCTGATATCAGATCTTGGTGCATGAAACATTTCAAGTCATACAATACCAGAGTAAACACAGCCAGTCTGGGGTTTTCACTTTTATTGACAAGTACTTACACTTTTATTGATATATAACCTGTATGTCACTATTACTCTCCTACTGGCTTCTTCATTCATTAAAAACATACCCATTCTTAAATACTGCAAGGTGACATTCTACTACATTTTATTTATTTGCCCTACATAATGCCAGCTAGATTGTTACTCACCAGCCTCGCGACACAGCCTTAGCAACCTGCTGGCGTGGGCTTCCAAGTTCACAGCCCTCTCATCTGCAGCTGTACAGGAGATAAGAAAAAAACATTTATGCATACCTATCCATCACATACACCGGCTGGCCTTTGGAGAGCACTTATTTTGACTAATACTTACACATGGCTGGAGCATTCCCCACCCGGGCATCTTGGACCCACTGGTCCAAAAGGTCCCTCTTCCTCCGCTTCAAGTCAGCAAAGTGGTGCCAGACCTGCTCACCAGTCCGAGGGATGCTAGTGGCAGTGGTGAGATCTAGGGCAAGTTGGTCCCAGGCCTCCACTTTGTATTGGGAGCCCTGGTACTGGTCCTGCAGCAGTCATCCTTCATGGTCTTTAATGAAGAGTCCGACCATGGCCCTGGACTCCTGAATGCCCCAGCGCTGCGTTTGAAAGTGCACACCTTCACCTACACCTGCCAAAGTGCCTACAGTTGGGAGCTGCAAGTGGTTATGAGCTGTATTCCCACCTGCGAGGTTTAAATAGGGCTAATTTCTCACCCTTTAATGTGATTGGACAGTTTTGAAACTGTTGAACTAAGCTAAGCACCAGGCAAACCTGCTTAGCAAAGATAACCATTGCTTAAAGGGGTAGATGCTAAATCCTGCTTACCAGTGCGCAAATCCACTTAGCTATGCTAAATCTTGCTTAAACTTTAAATTTCACTGACATGTCACATTTGGGGCTGCTACACTACCCTGGTTAACATATACATAATAATATTCACTACCTATTTAGGAAAAATACATTTTAGTTGTGTTTCACATATGAAAATGCATGGATTGCTGTGGGGTTCAGACCATGACTGGCTACATACTAGGCAAACGCTCTAACCACTACAGTATTCCAGTTTCTCTAGCTGCACTGTGTATATTTCTATTTAACTTCTTTTTATGTTTAAACTCTGCTATGCATAGCTGCATGATGGGCTTGCCCGCTCAGCTACAGTTAAACTTTATCGGATTAATAAAAAAAATATTTTGAGGATTTAAATGACATTTAACTTTTTCTCACTTTAGGTGTATGCCTGCCATAATGGGGGAACAAGGGCACAAAACTAGGGACAATTTTAGCACTTTAAAAGTGCATGGGATAACGGGTCTTGTGTTAGCATATATTTTGTGACATGTATGGGAACTCAGGCATGTCATTGTTGTTTTTCTGTTATTTTATTTCTTTATTTAACATTTGTTGACCAAGTAAGTCTGACTAGGATGGAAAGTCTATGTTCAGCAGAGGCCTGAGGTGACATGCTCCAGATGCATGTCTGTGGCATGTATTCTGCAGATATATACTGCACAATTGTGTAGTATATCCACAGACAACTGTGTTTTTGCTTTTAAAAGTGCCATAATGGCACTTTCTGAGTGAAGGGAGGGTGTAACCGGTGCATGCATTGCTGTAACACACCCCCTGCACTTGTTCACTGATCATATCCACGTAGGTGTTATAGCAGCATGTCTTCGTGAAAATGCAAGGCGCGCTGCTGTGCTGCATGGACATGATCCATTCCGTGCAAGAATAGTTTATTCTTGCACAGAACTTTACTGAATCCTGGGGACAGTTCTGGTCTACTTCATAGTTTAAATATGCAATAGAAAACACAGTACAACTAAATGCAGTGTAATGAAAATATATCACAATATACAAAACAGAAGAAGGCAACAGAACAATATAAATTACAAAAAAAAAAACTATAAAAAACAAACTAACCTTTCCTCTTACAGCAGGCTAAGCCAATGTCTGAGTGAGCTTTTCCAGTAAAGCCTTGAAATGTTTTATTTTTCCCATTAAGGTTTAGTTTCTTGCTCCTGTCTGAGTTCACATGTTATTAAGCTTAAGTAACTTGGTCTAATTTCTTGATGACCCATAAGAGACACAGCACTGGCCTCTTTCCTCATTTACATATGCAACTGAAAAGACAATACAATTTAAACTGGTGTAATGAAAATATATCACAATATGCAAAACAGAAGAAGGCAATAAAGCAATGCAAGTTATATGAATTCAGTAGAAGAAAAAAAAAACTAACCTTTCCCCTCACAGCAGTCTATGTCAGAGTCTGAGTAAGCTTTTCCAGTAAAGCTTTGAAATGTTTTATTTTACACCTTAAATACAAGATTTAGTTCATAACTCCTCTCTTATTTCACAGGTAATTAACCTTAAGTGAACTGTTCTAATTTTTGTGTGACTCACAAGAAACACAATTCTATTTTTTCCTAGTTTAAATCTGCATTAGAAAAGTGGGTCTATATCACGTAGTCAAAGTATGACAACTTTGAACATTATATGGTCGATACTATATGTTCGAAGTTGTCATACTTCGAATACAAAAAAAACAAAAAAAAAAAAAAAAGAGGAACAACTTCCTGACAGTTGTAAGCAGGGGGCAAGCCGTCCTGCATCCCCCACACCCTCCGCTCTTTAAATATACCAACTCCAAGACCGCACTACAGTGCAGTAAAGGGAAGATTCCCTTTACCGCATTGTAGTGCAGTCCCTGAGTTAGTATATTTAAAGAGCGGGGGGTGTGATGGCACAGCTCCCCATGTGGGGGGTGCAGGGGGGCTTTCCCTCCTGCTTACAACCCTTTATTTTCTTTTCTGTTGTTGTTCAAAATTCTGTAAGTTCAAACATATAGGTTTGAACATATGGTGTTCGAACTTACAGAATTTCGACTACATGATACAGACTCTAGAAAAGAGAATACAATTAAAACACAGTACACTGAAAATACACCACAATATCCAGAACAGAGGAAGACAATAAAACAATACAAATTACAAGAAAACAATAAATGAAAAACAAACTAACCTTTCTCTCACAGCAGTCTGTGACAGAGTCTGAGTGAGCTTTTTATGAAATGCTTTATTTTATCCCTTAAATACAAGTTTTAGTCTAAAGGTCCTCCCTCAGTTCACAGGTAAATATCCTTAAGTGGCCTGCTGTAATTTATTTGTGAATCAAAAGAGGCACAGCTTTGGCTTTTATCCTAGTTTAAATATGCAATAGAAAACAGAATACAATTAAAACACAGTGTAATGAAAATACAATACAATGCAAAAAATAAAAGAAGGCAATAAAGCAATAAAAATTAGAAGAAATCAATATAAGAAAAGTACCCTTTCTTTCACTGCAGTCTATGGCAGAGTCTGAGGGAGCTTTTGTAACAAATGCATACAGGACTCTGATAACTATGTTTTGTTTTGAGGGAGGTGCCATTAATGTAGAAGGAGCAGGGGGTGATCAGGGGGTGATCCTGCTTGCCAATGGATACAATACTTCAATTTTGGAATTTACATTGAGGCTATGGTTGTGACACCATTTTGTGCATGTCAGTCTTGTAGAATCTGACAATTCCTATAGGAGTTGAAAATAGCACCGCATTTACAGTCATTGACAAACTTAATCAGCCAAAAATATTTTGACATCAGCTTTGGCTTTAGAGAAGTAAATATAAAACAGGAATGCCCCACTTATGACCTCTAGAGGACATCACTGGTAATATGCCTTTCCAAGGAGAGTGCATCCTAAGACATAATTTGCTGGTTTCTGTCCATTAGCCAGTTTTCTATCCGCTGAGTTACATAAAGGTTTACATTTAGTTTGATGAGTTTATCTATGTTGTCCAAGTGAAGAATGTTGACACAAACTTTGGCTATGTTCAGGTTGGCTGTATATATTGACTTGCCCTTACACAGAGCCTAAATTAATTTTTCATAGAAGTCAACCTAGTTATCTGGATGGGATCTACTCGTTATAAACCTAAACTAATTTGTGTTAATGAGTCACTATTTCTCATTTTCAAGACAACCTTTAGGATTTGCTCAAGGCTAATGCCTGGAGGTGCGCATGACAAGGGGTCAAATGTGTGCAGACTAGGTGGAAATAGGATGGAGAAGTTTGAATTAAGTTTTTCTAATAGGTTAACTATGTCTTCAAGGGCAGAGTGGGTAGATCCATTATGTATGAACTCAGAGAAGAGATGTGTGTTGCTTCTAAAGTTCCTGATGCAGGTGAAGAAGAACTTGAGATTTTCTTTGATAGAGAAGGCAATTTTGAATTCATACTTGGCTTTACAAGGCTGTTTTTTCTAATCTCACAATTTATAACATTTTTAGTTAAGTTTTGAGGTTTGGAGTTTTTCTTTACTTTTGTTATACAGCCCATGTATGCTAGGGTTCCACCAAAGGAGTTTATTCCTCTGCTTGGCTTTGTATTTGTTACTAATCAGGAACAGTGTCTCAGTGCAGGTATTGAGATGAAAACAGAACCCATCCATGAATGTATCAGTGTTTATTGTAGGGTCTTTAAGGGGATGGGCACCCTTGAGACTTTTTAGGTAATGATTTAGTTGAAGCAAACTTAATTTAGATAAATATTTGAAGGTGGTATGGTTTATAAGTGTTTTGGTCTGAGTTCTAATAGTGAGGATCACTATCTGATGGTCCAACCTAACCAAGGAGGGTGAACTTATGGGTACAGAGCATAATGGTCCTATGCTTGTAATGATCAGGTCCAAGATATTTGATTTTCTTTTAGTTCATAGGTTCATAGGTACATACTAGGCTATTGGCCCTGGGGCCTATATAAGCCTAGCCAAAAAGGTTCCCTGGCTTTCGCCAATCAAGAAAATTATTTTCCTGTCCCCCTGTCAAGCAGTGCCGCAGAAGTGATCCCCGGGGTGAATTTTCTATTTCCCAACCAGTCGTCAAGTTTTTTCTTAAAGAGGGCCAATGAAAAACTTTACTTGACATGAATGGGTAGTTTGTTTCAGAGTATGGGAAGTCTCTGGGACAGGAATCTATCCCTCCAGCATGTTTTGTTTATTGTGGTGACAAGGTTTAGGTCCCTGGAGCATGTGGTTCAGAGAGATTGAGATTTCTTTAAGTGTAGCATGTCCAACAGCTCTGGGTTTGACATAGCTTTGTATGTTAGGCAGAGATCACCTCTGAGTAGGCGATATGCGATGGAGTAGAGATGGAGTTTTTTGAGACGGTCTGCTTATGGCATCTGTTTGAGGCTGGTAATCCTCTTAGTGAGGTACTTCTGTGGCCTTTCCAATTGTTGTAGGTGTCTTGTGAGATACATGCCAAATGGGACATTGTACTTTATAATGGGTCTGATGAGGGATGAGTGGATGAGTAGAGAGGAACAATGACCTCTTTTTTTCTAGAGGAGAACCCATTTGTGATGAGGTGTGCCACATAGAAGGATTTCCTGACTACTGTGATGATGTGGTTATCAAAGGAGAGTCTGCTGTCCACCTGTGTCCTGAGGTCTCTTATCACACTTTCATTGTTTAGTGAGCTACCGCCTATGTGGTAGTTCATGGGTACCGAGTTATTCTCAAAGGGGATGACAATGCACTTCTTGGCATTGAGTTTGAGGCCATGACTTTGACACCAAGCATCTGTCTCTGTGAGGCCTTTTTGTAGAATGTCTGCATCATTAAGTGATTCTATTATGGCTCCCAGTTTGCAGTCATCTGCAAACTTTGTTAGCCAAAAACCTTCTGTGTTGGTCTGCACTTCAGAGAAGTAGATGCCAAACAGGAGAGGACCCAGGACCGAAACCTGTGGTACTCCACTCATCACTGGTCTGAAGTCGGACTTGGAGTCGGCTACTTTCACTGTGTGGGTTCTGTCAGTGAGCCAGTTGGCCACCCATCTTGTGACATAGGGTTTTATGCCCAGTTTAGTGAGTTTATCTATAATTCCAGAGTGGGGGATGGTATCGGAAACCTTGGCGAGGTCAAGATAGGCTGTGTGCACTACCTTGCCTTCATCTACGGTTCTAGTGACTGCTTCAAAGAAGTCAATCAGGTTTAGTAGACATGATCTACCTTTTACAAACCCAAACTGAGTGGGGTCCAGGGTTTGGAGGTTACCTATGTCTTTGTTTATAAGCTCCAAGATGATACATTTCATGGCCATGCAGACCAGGCTTGTCAGGCTAATAGGGCGGTAGTCTCTGGGGTCCATGGTGGCACTCCCTTTATGGAGTGGGATACCCATCACTGTGCCCCATTCAGTAGCGAAATAGCCTGAGGTGAGGCTATGATTGAACATGGTACTTAGGTGGGGTGCCAGTTCATTCTGTAGTTCGTGTAGTACGCAGCCTGGGATGTTGTCTGGTCCCATGGATGCTGTGTTCTTGGCTTTGGAGAGTGCGGTCTTTACTTGTTCATTTGTGATTACAGGGGCTTTGCATTCTTTCGGTATTAAGATGTGCCCTTTGGAGGGTGAGAGGGAGGTAAAGTTAGCACTGAATCTATCTGCCAGGATGTTGGCAATATCGGTTGGTTCTGTATATTTAGTGCCATTGTGCCTGTAGCTCAGAGTAGATGTGAGTGTTGCCATTGAGATTCTTGACATAGCTGTAGAATGCTTTGTGGTCGTCTTTTGAATCAGTGGTGATTTTATTTTCATAACTGGCTTTGGAGGATTTTATGAGGTATCTCATCTTCTTCTGAGGCTGACCAAGGAGTTCCTCCAATTTTGGTATTTTACTCTTTTTTGCAACAGCTTCTTCCTTCTGTTGTAGAGTTTGTTTATGGCAGGTGACCACCAGATTGGCTTCCTTTTTATTTGGAGGATAGTGTCTTGGTTCTGTTGGGGATGGCATGATCTATGCACTCATGTATGTGCTTATACAGTTCATTTGTGTAAGATTCAGCAATTGTACCTCAATTTTCCATCTGCATGGGTATCCTGAAGTTTGACACTTCTGTCTTAAGAAGCATGAAGTTGGCTTTGGAGTAGTTTTTGACAGTGGTTTCCTTAATGGGGGGTGGGGTGGGATATCGATGTCTAGAGTGATTAGCTTGTGGTTGGATATGACCAGAGAGAAGCTGACCTCTGACATGGAACATCGGTTACCCATATTGGTAATGACCAGGTCCAAGATATTGCTGCCCCTGGTGGGGGTGTGAACAAGCTGATCCAAGGTGTTGGAATTTATGAATTCCAGAAAATGTTGAGCAAATGATTTGGTACATGAGTAGTTTTCCCAGTTGATGGTGGGGTAGTTGAAATCTCCCATAATTAATGTATTGGGTTGTACCTTAATATTTTCCAGTATCTTAAGAAATGAAGAGTTGGAATCCTGGGGCATGGTGAGGGATCTGTAACAAGCTACAACCTGGATTGCAGTCTTGCCCAGTGTTATTTGCACTTGGATAATTTCAGATGCATTATATTGAACAACTATCTTGGAGGTGTGGATATCCTTAATGAATATGGACATTCCCTCGCCTTTAGTGTTCAGGTCCAGGTTAGGTGGCTGAAAGGTGTGGCATGAATTATAGCCTGGTAATGCAGGGGTGCTCTCTGGAGCCTTGAACCAGGTCTCTGTAACTGCACAGATGTCGATGTTCTCCATTTTAAGGAGTGCCTTGAGTGAGTGCATTTTAAGGTTTAGACTTCTATGCATTGAGTAGCATTACCCTCAGAGTTTGCTTGCTTGTACCTGTTATGGTGGTGAATTTAGCATTTGAACCTTGCCTAAAAAAGGCATTATAGGGGTGGCAAGAGCCTTAGCCAGTATCTGGAATCTCAGGGGTGACAGGTGCAGGCTATCTCTGGCAAAGCATTGTGGTCTGTCAACCATGTCGTCCCAGGCAGACAGATACTGGATCCCCTTAGAATGACACCAGAAGCTTAGCAAATTGATGAAGTCAATCATTTTGTCCTTATTCTGGCTGATGGCAGGATACTACTCATGGCTAGGGTCATAACTGCCTGGGCTACAAGATCCAAGAGCTCCTCCATGTCTCTTTTCATGTAGTCCAGGAAGATACTTCTCAGGCCATTCACACCAACATGGACACTGACAGAGTCGTATTTGTACTTGTTGTGGAGTGACCTGAGTGCATGCATTATGTGGTGGATCCTGGCACCCAACAGGCAGCTGACAGTAACTTTCTCCTTGTTTAGCCTGGTGAGTGGGACATCAGTGTGCCTGACTATAGTCATCTATGACTAGTGTGTTGGGTACGCTGTTTTGCCTTATGGGCTGAAGTTGAGTGGCACACTGATTTTGTGGGCTATGTGTCTTTTGGGTAGAGTTGGGGGGTGGTGATTGTCTGCGTTTCAGATTGGGAGGTCTCTGTTGCTTGGGCAGATTTTTATTGAGAGCCTCTGTGAATATGGGTGTGTGCTTTGTGTTTCTATGTGTGGGTTTTGGTAGTGTGGGTTTTGAAGGACTATGTGTTGAGTGTGGTGTGATGCAGGTGTTAACCTTCTCCTCTTGACTGTCTAGTCCAGTCTTGGCTGGAAAGAGCTTGGCTTCCAGTTTGGCTAAATAAGTCCATCTCTCACAGGTTGTAGAGTTGGGTGATAGGAGGAGAGGGTTGTCAGTGTACACGAGCCAATTGCTACCTTGCCCCAAGATGCCCAGATTCATCAGGTGGACAGGAGAAAACACTGGGAGCTGACCCATGAACATGCCTGGATAGGTGCTTATTAATTTAAGTACTAAGAACTGTTTTCCTCTTGACAAGTGAGGAAAGTCGAGTGCTGTAGTAATTTATAGTTTATTTAGTGCTTACGAGTTCTGAGCAAGTGCTGAGCACAAGGAAACAGTTTTGAGTGCTGAAAGTAAACAACTGGCTAGTTCTAGCTAGAACTAGCTAGTTTTAGCACCAATCCCAAGAAAAGAAGTAGGCCACAGCCTGTTTGGTGATCCACAGTTTTGTCTCAGATGATGCAAGGGTTTGCAGGCTTGTAGCCTTTTTTCTGGTAGATGCCTCAAATAGCAACTAGACCAATCAAGTATGTTAAGCACAGACACTCACTCTCCAACCAGAAAGAGTCAGGAATCAATGCACTCTGCTCCTACTCTCACCAGGATCAGAATATAAGCACAGATTCTAAGCTGTCACCTATAAAGCAGTTATTAAACTTTCTCCAAGAAATAATGTAACTGCACTCCATCTCTCACCAGGAGAAAACAGAAGCACTAATCCCAAGAGGACTACTGAGAGGCAGAATGTGGGCTCTACAATAACTGGTGGTCTTGCAATAGATGTTTAAAGGTAAGAACACTGCAGTGTGCACTAGAGGAGCTATATGCAAAAGTGGCTAACTTAAGTTTTACCTGTCTAAAAGTTACGTTTTAGTGGAGAGTCACTATTTTAAAAACAGCAAGATAGATTGAAAGGGGGTGGTCACTTTTGTATTCTGGTACTATGGAATATAGTAGGGTGGCCAATAAATTTAAATAGTTGAAGGGAAGTAATTTCACAAAATGATAATTTTGTGCTTACTCACACCAGCCAGTAAAAGCAGAGAGGAAATGAGATATATAGTCAATTTAGCATAAGGGGCAGGCAACTAGAAAGACAGTGGTGTTTAAGAACACAACAGTAACTGGGTGGGTGGGTAGGAAAAACTTCTGTCTGACTCACAAGAGACAGAGCTGTGGTCTCTTTTCAAGTTTTAGTATGCAGTTAAAAGCAGAATACAAGTAAAACACAGTGTAAAGAAAACAAATCACAGTATACAAAATAGAAAAAGGCAATAAAGTAATACAAAACACAACAAATAAAAAGCAAACTAACCTTTCTCTCACAGCAAACTGCAGCAGAATCTGGGTGAGCCTTTCCAGTAAAGCCCTATAAAGTTTGGTGAACTATAAATGTTGGTCAAATATTTTGACATTAATGAAATCTGAGAAGCATTATGCAGATTTATTTTTAGTAGTGCAAGTACTCCAATTAATAGATGGGTAATTGAAATCCCAAGTATAGTAATGTCTGGATTGACAGGATAGGACTCTATCTTATTTAGGCAGGCCTTATGGGTTGTGGGTGACATAGACTGTGTTGTATAGTTCACAAGGAAGTGAGAAGGCTCTAATTTATAATTACTATGGTTTGAAACAGTTCAAGGTAATTATTTAGCTGTATAAGTCAAGATCTGAAAGAGTCATGGAAGTATATAGATACACTCCCACTGGTTACAGAAGTGCCCTCAGCAGAGGATTTAAACATGCGACAAGCATTGAAGCCTAGTAAGGAATGTGTGTTATCACTGTATTGGCTACATATTTCCTTCTTTGGCAATGCATCTTTCATCTTTGAATGTTTATTTTACAAACATGCACATGAAGTTATGTTTATTTAAGAAACTCGTGTGATAAAATAACAATGGTCTAACATCCAGGAAAAACTAGATTAATCAAATAGTTTCTCTTACAATTTCAAAATCTGGTGCAAGAGTAGTAGTAGTACCAGTATAAAATATTTTCTTTAACCAAATGTACGTAAGATGGCAGAAAGTAAAGACAAATTTTATTCTTTAGTGATCAAAGTACTTATTTTCATGCCACAATATATATTCACCTTGTAGAAACCAGATTGATGTTTTGATTATGTTGTTTTAGTTTCATGAATATTTTAAAAACATTATTGAGTTATTGTTGGTGATCAGAACGCATTTGTTGACACTTCTTTAGACAGGAAGGATTCTTCTAAGTCTGCAGATTCTCTTGTGTCAGATTCCGTTTTAGATATGACAACTTTTCATCACACAGATCCACTCAGGCTTCTTTATCCCAGAAAATCGTTTTTTTGGTACATAAATAATGGCTATGGATTGATGGCTTTTTAATCTCTAACATATTGGGCCAGATTTAGAAAGCTTTGCCACATTGCAGTGAATTTGCAAGATGGTTGGCCACATGCAGGGTTTGTTTGATTCAAAGACAGATGTACCACTAGAGGGGAATGCTTAACAACAGAGTTGGGAATGGTATGTACCAATGGCCATATTATGACATGGTAATGAGCAAAATTATTAAAATGAGCAGCTTGGGGTATGCAAATGAGAAGGTGGAGTTATTCATAAATGTAGAAAAGCTGAGCCTCAGAACTGAGCATTCTGTATAATTGAACTTGGAAGAATATTCACATTCATGTTAAAGGAATTACTAAATACTGCAAGGGGTTGTTGAAGCATTAATAAATGTGTAAGTGCAAAAAGCTCTTATTACTGCTGCTGCAGTGTACAATGGTCATGTCACTGCCCACAATTAATGGCTCATGGACTCCACAATACCGTCCTTGTGGACTGGTATAGTGTGGATAGGGACACCATGCAAGGCACAATGGACGTGTAGTCTCATCTGCAACCCCCTGGGAGTTTTAGTTTACCAATCCTAGTGGATACTAAGGTATGTGCGACTTTATGTATATTAGCTACAGGGATCTTTCAGTGAACAACTGGGGCCACAGTTGGAGTATTTTAGGCATCTGCCTCAAGAATACTCTCTCAGTTTGCCAATGCCATGTTTCAATATATGGGGGAACATATGTGGTTTCTGCATAACAAAGGGAGAGAGAAAACACCAGGTGGAAATTCTATGACATAGCACATTTCTCTGCAGTACGGGGAGCTATAGAACATACCCACATTTAAATAAATGCCCCACCTGGTGATCTGTTAATGAGATACATGAACCATAAAGAGTGTTATCCATCAGCTGTCAGGTCATCTGTAATGCACAGGGTATCATCTACAATGTGTTTACATGCCACCCATGTAGTTATGCTAAGAACTACATGTGGCAGATTTGTGACCTGTAAAACATTTTGTGAGAGGTGACTTCCTCCAAGGGCATCGTGTTGGTGATAATGGATATGGCCTGGAACCCTGGCTGATGATACCTATCAGAAATCTATAAAATGAAACAGACCAGGAATGCAACCATACCCAATCACAAACTAAGAACATTACAAAGGATGTGATCATACTGCTGAAGGCATGCTTTCACTGTATAGCTTCGGTTTGTGGTCCCCTGCACTATGACCCTGGCATATGTGTAAAAATATTTTCATTAGGTGCAGTATTACACAATATCGTATTTTGGAAGTAGTTTGAGCAGGGTAGGCACTTACAGGACCAGCAATCCCTAGCACACCAGGCAGTGGAGATTGAGTCAGATGAAGAGTCAGTGGAATAAACAGCAGCAGGAGTGATCATCCCAGTTGGAGGCATGTGCAGTATGTTGTAACACTGGCAAAGAGGCAGCAGCTTGCACACATCTTATTATAATTAGATAAACTTCAGTAATATTGAGGCTTGCAAAACCAACACCAGGCTGACCTTACCTATACACAGTCTGGATGTGCTGTGTATCAGGCATAGGCAACCTAAGCAATAATGTACAAAGGATAGGGTACAATTGTCATTGTTTGCACAAAAAGGGAAGGGAGCACTTGTGTGGATGTCTTTCACAACATTATGTGAGTGCTGAGGATTATTAAAATAAATGATGCTGGTGTGTGTATGAGATTTAAATGTGTGTGGATGTGGGTATGTTTGCATGTGTGTGAGTGTGTGTGTGTGTGTGTGTGTGTGTGTGTGTGTGTGTGTGTGTGTGTGTGTGTGTGTGTGTGTGTGTATGTGTGTGTAGGGCTTACCTTGAGTTTAAGTGTGTTTGTGTGTGTGAGATGTACTGTGTCCTGTGGTTCTTTGAGTGGTGTCTGCTGGGACACAGCCTCAATAGTAGCTGCAGCACTGCAGCCCAATGTATTGGAGAGGCCCAGAGCATGCATGGTAAAGGTCTGAGCAGGCTGTGCATGCACCAGCCCATGAGAGCTGGCTCTACCAGGAGTAGCACTGGTTGCACTATGACCTTGACTAGATATTGCTGTACTGCATAACTATGGATATATCACTGCTGTGACTGCCATGATCATGAAGACTTCCTTTTCTGGTCTTAGACAGCTGCATAACAGGTGTAACTGTGGAAGTGCTAGCACAGATCATGGTCAGCCATGCCCACAGTGACTAACATCTGTGGATGTAGTAGTGGAACAGCCTTGTGGATGGTGCTTCATGTCTAGCAGGTGAGCTTGAAAGGAATTGTCACATTCTAGTATGCGAATGGGTATATCAAAATTACCACACATACTGAACATGCAGTCCCATATGTCATCTTGCACACACTATATCATCCTTACTAACTCTACCATGGCTGTGGGGGTACTAGCCTATGCTTCCATGATGGCTCTGCACAGTACCGGGCTGCAGCCACAGACGCACCAGTCTTGGGGGTGGATGGTAACCATATTTCCTGTGAGGATCATTACCACCCTCCCCCATTGTGTACCTCTCTGCCCATGGGTGCTAAGGTCAAATTCTTACATGTGTTCATTAGAGGGTACCACACTTCCCTGCAAAGCTCTCAGCCTTCCATCTCCAAAATGTGGAACAATACCAATTATAATTTGAAACAAATGGGCAAAATGTGGAATACTTGTTAACAGCTTACTAAACTCTTCAGCTAGGAAGCTCACAGAATGTGTAAAATGTGTTACATTATCTTATACAAGGTTGTTTTGATAAAGTAATATGATTCAGTATTAATTACTGTAAAACAATTAACTTCCTATGTGTTACACTTTTTATCTTTTTTGATTTGTATTGTTTAATCTTGCCAACTACTTTACCAGAATGGTAACCATTTGTATATTGCTATGAGTGCAAAAACTGTTATTAAATTGCTTTCTATATTGGAGCTTTTCTCCCCGGGCCACCACTGAAAAAGGGCTTTAGCTCAGTCGGACACTCCCGTCAACAAATGTAAAATGAATAAAATAAATAAATAAATAAATTTACTATTGATATTAGCTACAAAAATCCTTAACAGTGAATTTGTGACAGACTCTTTCAATGTGAAACTGTGTGCAATATGGACTTATTAAGACTCAAAATGAGGAACATTCCTCATGATGAGGTGCACTTGATAAGTATGCTTCCCTGACTGCTGGTGTCCCCAATAACTTATACTCCCTGCGTGATTTGCATCTCCTGAGTGCCCAAAGGCATAGATTCTGTGTCCATGTTCTGTGTTGGGAATATAGTAGTCACATGTCCTGGGTCCAACACAAACACAAACACACATACACTCATTCCTTGCGTCCATCATAAACACTGTACTATTTGACTGTGCCATCTCATCCCCGTCATCATTATTTTTGGCGATCTTCTAACATCAGGTGGTGGCAGTTCCAAAGTGTTGGTGCCGGACAAAGAATCACCTGTGACTACATCAATGAGCAATACCTGTGTAAGTATGACCCAGCACCAGAAGTATACAAAAAAGTGAGGTGTATAAATAGTAACAATGTTTTTCTAGGATATGTGGGATTGGTTATAAAATGTAATTGCTTAATTTAATGGAGGCTTTTGATTTGTTGTTTTTAATGAGAGTATGTATTTAAATATTTAATGTGTGTTTGTTTTTTGAGTCTTGAAAGGCCTTTTGGCTGAGGTGCTGCAGAGTGTTTTACAATGAAGTTTGGGTCTTTTATACTGACCTTGGTGGTTTGGTGTTCTAGAGGTGATTTTTAGGAGTATGTGTAAGCTAGGGCATGTGTGATCAAACATTTACAGGTTACCTCTTTCCATTAGAGACATAGGTCACAGACCAGGTGGGAATTTCCGATTTGCCTTCCACTGGCCCAGGTTATGCTTGAATGTGGTCAGGGAAGAACTCTGCTTCACAAGGGTGGGAAGCCTGTTCTAGTGAAGAGTATGCCCTGAGACATATACCTGTCCCTCCAAAATATCTTATTTATGTTGCAAGCAAGGTTTAAGTACCTGGATCAGGATTTTTTTTTATTTTGTTTCTTCTCTTTTATTTTACATTTATATACAGAAGCATTTAGATCAGCACTCCTGTTACCATTAAGGCCTGTCAGCCCACCACCAGTGCCGACTATACCACCACCACCAGCCATTAGTATCCCCAGCTAACACTGTCACCTCCATACCCTGGCAGTACTAGCAGAGGCTACAACCACCTGGTTTGCTCAGGAAGGTGCTGTAATAACACCCACAGAGAGCATTGATATTGGAGGAGATGTATGTGACCCAGTGGAAGTTGGAGGAAATGGTGAGGGCATATAATTGAGAAGCAGCTGGATGCCTCGCTTGTTTGGCTTGAGACCTTCCTCCAGTGACTTGTGGAGTCCCATTTCTGTCCTGTACTGGCACTAACGTCAGAGACAGGACCGAGTAGTGATGAGCCCAGGATGGGGAATAAGCTCTCAATGGGTCATGTGGGTCATGTCTGACAGACTGACAGACTCTGTGCAAGTTATCCTATTCCCCATCTCAGTGTTCCCCTCCCTAGTATGTCTTTGCCCTCCCATATTTGTTGTCCAGTCCTCCCAATCATCATTGTCTATTATGAGTGCCTGATGCCTCTTTCTCCATTGTCTTTCCCATTCCTGATTGTGTCAGCACATTCCCTGTTAGTCTTGTCTGAATTCTGAATTTTTGTGCACCTGTGCTAGCTATCTTAACCCTATTACCTTCCTTTTAATTCCCTTACTACATTCCCTGATTTTCCTTTTAATTCCCTTACTACATTCCCTGATTTATCTTTTTTTCATATATATGTGTATGTATATATATATATATATATATATATATATATATATATATATATATATATATATATATATATAGATATATAGATATATAGATATAGATATATATATAGATATACACATTATGGGCAACCATTTCCTCACCTCCATCTTGCCTCTTCCATAATTCTTTACCTGATGTTGTACTCTCTACTTGCTTTACCCTTTTTCACAGCTTTCCACCATTCCAATTTCCACCCTTCAATTTGTTCAAAAAATTGATAAGCATTATGGCCCTTTCACACTACCACAAAACTTCTCCTTCTTGCTATTATTGTGTGCTCAGGATCATGCAGACCATTACTGAGACATAAGCATAACCAATAAACATGGCTGGCACTTGTATTTTCCTGCCGCTGCACCATACTACTAACCATACCTTCCACAGTCTCTATTGCAGCTGTGAGAGGGATATTTGTCAGGATCAGTGTTACAATAGGTAATGCACTCACGTTTGATGCAGAAGGTCCCTGCAGCACACCAGGTAGAAGGACTGCTTACACAGTAGTGTTGCATAATGGGAGTGCTGCAATACTGAGTGTGTTGTCCTTTGGATGAGATGTTAAACTGAGCTCCTATCTGCTTGAATTGGTGGTAGCTCAGGTGGATGTAAAAGATTCCATGGCACCTATCTGAAAGAGTAGGGGAAGTTGTCCCAGTGCTCTGGACAAAATTACCCTAGTAGTATAATTACTACCTTGGGTATCCCCTGAAAGGAAGCCGCTGGCCTCTTGTGTCTAACCTGGTCATCATCACCCCCTTTTTCTCATTTTTTGCATGAGGGTGAGGGTGTTGTGTCAACTGTCACCATCTCTATCTGTCTCTCACTGCCACTCTCTTACCTTCTTCAACACTCATTCTTCACTGTATCTCACACAATCCATTCATATCTTTCCTGAAGGCCCTTATTTCCTCTTGCTTTCTGCCTGTCTGTCTCTAATCTTCTTCACCAGATTGTATTCTACTTTTCTGCACATATGTCCAGACCACTGTAATATCTTCTCTTTGACCTTTTCTGCAATTGGAGCTACTTTGGCTTCTGCTATGTCCTCATTTCTTCATCTGTTACACAGTGTGCATCATACCACTATCTCAAGCACTTTATTTCCATCTGTTCTGGCTTCCTTATCTGCTCTGCCTTTGTTGCACAGGTTTCTGAACCATTCAGGAGTACTGGTCACACCACTTTTTTGTACACTTTACTTTTTTAGCTTCTTTGGCATTCTTCTGTCATGCACTACACCCAACACTCTGTGCTAGTTGGATGCAGACCCTCTAATTCTAGCTTTGACTACCTTATTCAGACTTCCCTTCTCTTCAGCCACCCCTCCCAGATATCTGAAGCTGTTAACCTGTTTCACTATCTTCCTTTATATCTTAGTGCTCAACTTCTGATTTCCCCATTTGCTGCCATTACAGTTGTTTTATCTTTACTCAGTGTCATCCCATGTACCTTCAGTTTTGCATTCCATTCCCTTATCCTTTGCTGAAGTTCTTGCTCAGAGTCTGCCTGTATTGCCGTATCATCTACATAGAGCAACTTTACTGATCTGTCTCCTTTGACCTCTTTGCTAATGTAGTTCATTACCAGTATGAACAGCAGTAGACCCACAGTTGAACTCTGATACACACCCAGTCTCACTGGGAACCCCTCTGTGAGACCAAACACTGTTTGTAGTTGAGTCATTGGGTTTTTGTACATAGATTGAGCTAATTCTACCAATGTTTGTGGGACTATAAACCACCTAGGGAATGCCCAAATCAGCTTTCTTGGGACCTTGTCATAAGCTTTCTCCAAGTCTACGAATGCCCAGTTGGACTCTTTCCTCATTTCTATCTTCTTCTCAGGTATCTGTCTTATTGCAAACATCAGGTCAGCTGTGCTGCATCCAAATCTGAATACAAATGGCTCATCTCCATCTTACTTTCTACAAACCTGAGTATTCATTCATCAATCACTGTCTCCAAAACTTTCATGCAATGTGACAGGAGTTTGATACCTCTGTACTACCCACAGTTGTGGATGTCCCTTTGTTCTTGAACACTGGCACTAATATGCTTATTCTCCAGTCATCTTGGATATGCCTTTTTCTACACACCTCTATGAGTACCCTCAGGAGCCATTTTTCCCCTATCTCACCCAGTATCTTTACCATATCTGCTGTGACCTCATCTGAGCTTACTGCTTTCCTTGATTTCATTTTCCTTCATACTGTTCTTACTTCTTCTGTGGTAGGCTCCTCCTCTTCTTTCAAATGTAGGCTGTGTCTGGGGCAGTACATCTTCTATGGGATTTTCTTCATTCAGAAGCTGCTGGAAGTACTCCGTCTATCTGCTTTTGATGTCCTGTGAACTGAAGAGCAGATAGTTGCTGTCATCTCTTATGAAGGGTGTCTGACTATCTCCTTTATCTTTCTGTCATTGCTTTGCAACCTGATATAGCTTCTTTGTGCTACTTTCTGAGTCACTTTCAATAAGTTGGTGGAGTGCCTCTGATGCCTTGTTCTTTGCTATTGCATCTCCTCTCTTAGCCTCTTAGCAACTAGTATTAATTTCTAGCCAGGTCCAACTTTTCTATCTCCCATTTTTTCCTACACTCCTTTTTTTTTCTTTTGATGACTTCCTGGACTTCTTCATTCCACCACCAATCTTCCCTACCTGGTTTGGCCACATATCTGTTCTGCAGTTCTCTCACATGATGTTTTGAGGTGCTACCATTTTACCTCAACTCCACCGATTTTCTCTTCTTCCTCTTCAGGTGCTAGAGCCCTGAATCATTCCTTGAACTGTTGCTCTTTCTCTCCAGTCAACCTCCAGGTCTTAGGTCTGGTCTCTTGGCCTTAGACCCTTCTCTGACCACTGGTTGCAGCTGATTGTGGCAACCATGGTCTATGCTGTAGGCTGACGGTTTCACTGGGGATGACTTTGCAATTGCTGATTCTACCCAGTCTCCTTTTCGTACTCGAAAAAAGTCCATCTCTATTGCATGTTGATCACTGCTGTGTGTGATCTTGTGACTGTCAGTCTTGCTGAACCATTTGTTGGCCACCATCAAGCCATTTGCAGAATATAAGTCTAGAATTGCTTCTCCTATTTTATTTCAATTGCCTGACCCTTGTAGACCCACACAGTCCTCATATCCTGTTCTGTCTGTCTTGATATGTGTGTTCAGGTCATCCATTATCAATACCAGTTAATGTTGTCCTGCTTTAGTAGGTCTTGCAAGTGCTGTCTGAATGCACTTTTTTCCTTACTATCAAAACCCTGCTGTCTGGCATAGGCTGAGCTTATGAGTCCAACCCTGTCCTTACATTAGAGTTTGATTGCCATGAGTCTGTCACTAATTCTGATGACTTCATGACTTCCCTCACTGTCTTTTGAAGCCTCTCCCTCACCAGTACTAGACTCTGGAGCCCAAGCCAAGTGGCTTTGCTGCACTGCCCTTCCATCTTGTCACCTGGATGCATAGGATGTCCAGCCTCTTGCTTATCATCATGTCATCCACTTCCAAGCTATGTTCTGTCAGTGAACCTACATTGAGTGTAGCAATTCTTAATTCATGTTTGGCTGGTTGATTGGTTTTATGTCTAGCTTTTGCCAAACAGAGCTATCCCAGGTAACCCAAGCTGGGCTACTGGACCGTATCTGGCCAGTATTTAATTGACCCAGAGCTGCTGGGTTTTATGGTGGGCACACACTGGCCAGTAGGGGCACATACATCTCTCAGACTGTTAGCATGGGTCTCTGCATAGGTGGGAGTATGCCAGGTCCTCATTTCATGTTCATCTCTTATCCTCTACTTACCAAGAAAAACTAGCATCATCCTTCACAGGGTAGGAACCACTGATCTCAATAAACAGGCACCAATTAAATAAATCTTATCTATGATATGTAATAAAACTTTCTCACCAAACCTATAAAAAATTTACTAAAAGTGCATATATTCTGAAATTTATCTCCGATTTGTATTTTAATCAGTCCCTCAAACCTAATTTGAATCTCTCTAAATCCAAAAGCTATAGGCCAGCAAGCCTAATACATGTTTATATTAATTGTTTTGCTGTAGGTCCACAAACAGTCATAAGGTAATTATAGCAGAAAGTATTTCCACCTTTCAACTGTGCTTTGTACTTGAAAGACAAAGGTCAGATGAAACTCTTCCTGTGGAATTTCTGTTATATGGTAGCTATTACTCCAGAATATCTGTTAGTTGTCAAAGACCAGTATGTCAACCATTGACTTTTCTAATGAAGCCTTAAAGGCTTTTGAGGGAAAGAGTTGCGCATTCCTAAGGTCCTCAGAAAATTAAGGTTCTTAATTTTAAAGCAAAATCAAAATCATGCATGATAATTATTTTATTCTTTTATGCATCAATAAGGCTTCAGAAACTGTCAAAGCTAACTGAGGAGCTAGACCAGACTTATCCTTCCTTCATATCTTTTTAACCTATTCATCAAGCTCTTCCTTAATATATATCTTTAATAAAACTTCTAACACTTGTGTTACATATAAACTTTGCAAGTTTACTGCTTTTGCGGATGACATAATTCATATCTCATGACTCAAATTGATATACCACAAATGTTACTGGCCAAAAGTCATTATTTCATTGTCCAATTAAGGTTAATTTGTAAATTATTTACTTTGAATTTCCCTGTATGGTGGGTGTATCTCTACTTCACCGGGTGTAATATTAATGTTTTGTAGTCACATTTCACTGAAGGACGCATTCACTTTCTTGCTTCGCTGGGAAATTCACAGTATTTCCACAAATCATGTTTCACTTGATTGAAGTCGAAAAATGTTCTTCCTCTTCCTGTGGACTGCTTACTGGCGGAAAACAGCAAGCCCTGCAGAATGCCTTCTGGAAGATCATTGCTTCACAGCAAGACTGTTCCAATTGTTATCTTTTCTGCCTTTTATTTGTTGATTTGGGTGGTTAATGTGCCACTCCTTCTATTTTCATTTCTTTTTATATCTACTTTTTTCTTCTCCTATCTTCCTACTACATCTCTACCTTTAATCTGTTAGTGTGCCTTCAGATCTGTGTCAGGTAGCTAATATATTCATAAATGGTTTTATACTTATTAACGCTTTCTTTTTCCCATGACAGGCATAGACTCAATCTCTGAGACAAGGTGTGATTAGAGTTCAAGAAAGTAGTACTGCTTCAGTCTTTGATGTTTGATGAAAGTTGAGTCTAATGCGACAACACGACCATTTTCCTTCTGCTATCAAAATATGATATTAGGTAGAGACTGTAAGCATTCAATATGAGCTTGCTTAAACTGTGATGGAGAACAAAAATGGCAGTAGCAAAATTCTCACAGCCCTTTCTATTTTTTCTTTGAGCAGCAACAGAGGTAATGTGCAATAGCTATGGTTCTAGTAGAGGCTTTGTACTGTAAAAAAAAGCTTACAAGTAATCTACATTGGCCCTGAGTTCAAAACAAACTTGTACACCCGGCAGTGAGCCAAAGGAAGAGTTTTGCAAGCTGATGATGGACATGATTCCTAAATACTGAAAGTCAACCACATATGCTAACGAGTATGGTGTATTCTAATTACAGATCCCACCCATTTGAACTTAATTCCAAAACACAATGTATGTGTCTGACGACAACAATGTGACAAAATATTACACCAACACTTTATGGCAAACATTCAGTGGAGAATATATATGTTTGATCTGACATTTAAAAATTAAGCAATATTGCAAAATCTAATAGCAAGTTCTTCAGAAATAGCTGACATAATGACTTATGCTGACAATAGCACTACATTGATCTGAGACTTTACAAGGTATGTTGTGGGATGGACTGAAAATGCATCCCTATATCTGTAGACAGCCAGCACAGTGGTGAGTCATGCTGCTGTTAAGTCAGCTCTCCGATCAAAAAATAATAGCTACAGAGAACTGGTGCAGGCTGTGTCTGAGACATATGCACCCAACAACCTTATGCAGCCTGTGGGGTAACCCAGTCCCCGTAGAAATAGAGGTGTGTCTGAGCTGATCCTTGGTATATTAGCCTCTATGACATACCAGAGCCACATGGGTGTTACCATACAGGTGTCCCAGAGAGCTGCGGGTGACATACAAGAACAGTTCCCAGCAGTCATGTACAGCAAAGCAGATGAGTTCATCTACCTCCCAGTAAAACCAAATGAGTGGCAGTCTGCTATAGAATGGTTTGATTCCATAGCCAACTTCTGCCATGTCCTTGGTGTGCCCACATTATAATCAAACCCCCTCCTGGAGATGATGCAGAATTTTACATTAACAGAAAAGGGTGGCCATCAGTCACTAGGCAGTGTGCTCAGCAGACAGCATTATTATTACATTGATGGTGACATACTCCAATAGCATGCATAATGCATGTATATGGACAGGAAGTTTCTACAGACATCATTCCAAGAGGGTGAGATCCCAGAGCATCTACTACTTCAAAAGTATACCTGCATATAACAAATATGCTCCATGTTTCCATACTGTAGTAAAGCAACTGTGCTAATGCTCTGTCCATTTATACCATTAGGTGACTCTAGTTATTCACAAGAGTCCTTGCTCATGACACAATTCAGAGCTCCATGAATGTCTGCTGAGGATGCATTCATCAAAGCACAAAATGTGACATAAAACACCATTGAGGGATTGTTTGTCATGCTGAAATCATTATTCAGATACCTGGACACATTTGAGGGTGCAATGCAGTACTCATCACAAAAAGCTACCAAATGGTTACTGTGTATGCCACATTGGACAACACAATTACATCCAAGCATGCTGACCTACCAGCTGTAGGTGTGGGTGAACAAACCTCAGAACCCCATATGTCTGAAGAAGAGATGTCACAAGCTTCACAAGATTGGAGTATGCCACCATCAATTAAATAATAAGGCTGTCTGCTGAGCCTGAGTGCAGGTTTTGTCCCAGCTGAGTGGAGGACAGCCACTGTCATCCCTTTACACAAAGGTGGAGCATCCACTGATCTGCGAAATTATAGACCCATCAGCCTAACTAATCTAATCTGCAAGGCCATGGATTATCATGGACCTCATTAACAAGGGCACTGGCAACCTCCAAACATTCGATCCCACACAGTTTGGCTTCGTCAAGGGGAGGTCATGTCTATTAAATTTGGTCAACTTTTTTGAGACAGTGACCAAAGCCATGGATGAGGGGAAGACAGTGAACACCGCTTACCTTGACCTGGCCAAAGCCTTCGACACTATTCCCCACTCGGGCATAATAGATAAACTCTCTCAACTAGGCATCAATCCATATGTTACCAGATGGGTAGCCAACTGGCTCACTGATAGAACCCACCTAGTCAAAACAGGGGAAGCCACCTCAAGCAATAGACCTGTATCGAGTGGCATATGCTAGGGTTCGGTCTTCGGGCCTCTGTTATTTGGGATATACTTTTCTAAGGTACAGGCCAAAACTAGTGGGCTATGGCTGACCAAGTTTGCAGATGACTGCAAGTTGGGAGCTGTCATCAATTCTCCTAGTGATGTGGACATCTTCCAAGAGGGTCTCACCCAAACAAATGACTGGTGCCAGAAACATGGTCTCAAGCTGAATACAAAAAAAAATGCTTCATCATCCCCTTTGGGGAGAGAGATGTCCCCACAAATTATCACATTAATAACAATGTTTTAAGCATGCAGTCAGTCATGAGGGATTTGGGCACCCAGATTGATAGCAGCCGGATTTTTGACCACCAAGTTGCTTCCGTTGTACGGAAAGCTTTCTACATGGCCCACCTCATAAGTAAGGGTATCTCATCCAGGGACAAGGAGGTCATAAAATCCCTGTATTCTTCCCTTATAAGGCCCATTATTGAGTACAGTGCCCCATTTGGCATGTACCTTGCAAAGCAAATGCAGCAGCTGGAGAGACTACAGAGGTTCCTCAACAAGGGAATCCAGGCCCTCAAAAATTTACCATACACAGATAGGCTAAACGCCCTATCCCTCTACTCTGTTTCGGACCCCACTTTGATGGGACTGCTGCATATCCACAAGTCAAACTCCACTCGAGTAACCCATACACGTGGCCTAAACTTAGTCTGTGACATCAATAGGACTTGCTGGCGAGACAGATTTGTGTCCCAGACACTCCTCATCTATGGAATAGACTCCATCTCCACATCAAGCAGAGTACATTTTTAACCCTTTTTAAGTGCAATCTGGATAACTGGATGGGAAACAGAAAATACATCCCTGGAATTCCATCTGTGTCCCTGCTGGATAGAGGCATTGGGTGCTGATTTGTCCATGCATGGGCTAAATTCTTGGTTAAGCTTATAAGGGCCTCAGGGCCAATAGTCTAGTAACTTCCTATGATCCTATGATCCTAAAATGATCAGGAGGACACAAGGGATATAACATCCATGCTTGGGTGACAAAGGCTACAGCTGCATATGCTGGCTCAGGCAACACAATGATATCTGAATCAGCACTTTGAGTCAAAACAAGACAGATGTACACATGTACACAGGTAAACAGGTAATGTGTACCTCTCTGATGACTGCATACCTGCACTGCACATGACAGCCACAGTAATTCCTTTGTGACTTGTACATGGAGAACATCATATATCCCATACTAGTATCTAAATTGTGTCTTGCTGAAGCATATACATACCATGTGGTACATTAACTACTACAGGCATACTTTTATGTGTATATCCTACATGTGGTCTTTGTCAGTGTAAGACATAAGGTCAAGGTATGCATTGTATATGTGAACTGTAGAGTGTCTGTATGTGACAAAGCATGTTTGGTAGGTCATCTGTTGCTGTGTGGGTTGGGAGAAGTAGTAGACCACAACATGTGGATAATGATGCAGGAATTAACTATGGTAGAAAGACATAACTAGTATGACACATCATCTGCATGGTGTACCTGAAAT
Source organism: Protopterus annectens (assembly GCF_019279795.1). Taxonomy (NCBI): domain Eukaryota; kingdom Metazoa; phylum Chordata; order Ceratodontiformes; family Protopteridae; genus Protopterus; species Protopterus annectens. The sequence goes on from NC_056731.1 coordinate 1,422,411,557, forward strand.
TATGTCACACTGTAACTTGCACATTGTCTCAGGCAACATCTGAAATGTGCAGCCACCATGTTAGACATATGCCATACAATGTACTACTGAGTCAAAGGACATATGCAGCATCCTAGACAGAAATTTTGTGGAACCTAAAGCAACAGTATAACTGAATGCCACTGTCACAATTGAGCAACAGTTGACTGTACACCCATATATGTAATTGGTGTATGGGAAAATATGGCAAAGTCAAACAATGAGGACAAACACACAACCTATAATTAGCAGGGAAATATGCATGTTTGGAAGTAATTGGAAGCGCTTATGGATACTGTATGCATGTTGTGCCATATGTAAATGTGCTGTCAGACTGAAATGTATGTGTCATGCAGAAGTACTTTTTGCTTATTGGCAGTACCTATAGAAGAGCATGCCATGGGAATGGTAAGTTTGTTGTTCCATGTATACTTGTGCAACAAGAATTGACAAACAACAGGGGAATGACTTATAGAATACCCAATGAGAACATGACTGTATGCAATGTGTAAAGAAATACTTTTGTAGCAGAATTTTAAACATTGTAATCATAAAATTATCTGCACAGCAGAATGTTGTGTGCCTTACACTGACATGGAAACATATGGCAAGTCGAGCCTTTCAATGAAGATATGTGACTTGTACAATACATTGATGTGCTTTGAGTAAAATAATAGAAAAGTAGTATTCCTGTTTCATCAAACATGTCAAAGACCATCGAAGTGCACAATGTGTCATGGTCAGCACAGTGATCATCATTACTACAGGTTCAGGGTGGCACCACACACACACACACACACACACACACACACACACACACACACACACACACACACACTGAGATACCTGCAAAGATAACACTAATATACATGAGATCACCTACACTGATGGCTCATGCCACACAGTTGGCTACCCCTGCCAGATGAGGAACCCTCAGCCTCAAGGTGTTTTGTACTGCATATCTAGTTGCAATACCCTTTGTACATGAATGGGATAAACTATGGGTCTGTGCAGTGACAGTGTGATATGTCAAGACAGTTGGGCTCTGAGCATGATGAGCCACAATAGCTGTAAGTGCATGCTGCAGCACAGGCACTATGACTGAAGTAGTGGCATGAGCAGGGTGTGCAAGAGGAGGTCTCCACTCTTTCATGTGGCACCATACTAATGATATGCGACAGGGCACATTTGGCACAGGCGAACCACAAATGAAAATACTCACAGGGTACAAAACTAGTAAAAACAAAAAAAGAACCATGTCCAAAGCACTAGGCAGAGAGTTTATTCCAAAAGCATAACAAAAATCATACAACTTCACTTACTAAGCGCTTTCACCATTACACATGGCATCATCAGAGTAAATGATAATCAACCACACCAAACATTAAATACGCAGCCAATCACATAAACATCCAGTAAGAAACAGTAAAGTATACATTAATTTGAATAAATAAATAAATAAATAAATGAATATTAAACATTGAATATGTCCACACACAATAACATTAAAACCATGTTGCCCAAGCTTATCTTGTGAGGGATGTCTTATCTAAAATGTACTTGTGTTTAAACATCCACATAAACAGGCACGTAAAAAATGAATGAAAATAAAAATAAAAATATTGAATGTTAAAATACAATATAACCCACTGTTTACATTATATTCTGTTGGCCCTGTCTTTTAAAACAGGTTTTAGAGAAATATATTCATTCAAACCCGGTGGGGTTGTAGCATCCAAAATTGTTTGCCATTTATATTCTAATAATTCTACCTTCAACCTTTCATCCCCACCCCTCTCAAGGTGTGTCACCCTGTCAATAACAAAGAAAATAAAGTTCTTGAAATCAACATAGTGTGTGCTGTGCATATATAATGCATTATGCATGTCCTTATTTTTTATGGCCCTCAGGTGTTCTAAGATCCTATCTTTTAACCTGCGAACAGTTTTGCCCATGTAGAATGTGTTGCAACTAACACAAGTGGCAATATATACCAACTGTTGTGTGTTGCAACTACACCTACCTGGGCACCTCATAGTCTTCATATAATTGGACACCAATACATAAGGTCCATCGTTGATGAACCTACAAAATTGACAGGTTCCACATTTGTACATCCTAAAACACTTGTAAATGGTTCTATGTCCCTCCAAAATTTCTTTAATGTTTCATCCCCTGGAATATACTATTTTGGGAATGTTCCCCAAATCGTGTTTCATAGTTTCATTACATACTGTATCCCATACTTTTTTCACTGCATCAACAACACCACCAGTTTGACTGTTATATTTGAATACTAATGCCTTACCATCCAAAGTGTTGGTCTTTTGAACTATATCAGTGTCAGTGCCCCTTAAAATGGGTTTATATATACTCCGTCTTTTCTCCAAGACTTCATTCCTGATTTTTAACAGCATCTTTAGGGGATACCCCCTATCTAAAAAGAAACCAATAAGGGTATAAACTTCTTTGATACAAGTGTCATCATCACTTACAAGTCTTGAGATTCTTACCATCTGGCCCTTCACTATTCCTCTTTTTTGATGTGGGGGGTGACAACTATTATAATATAACAAAGAATTACTACGGGATGTCTTCCTAAAAATATTACTGTGTAAAGTGTTAGCAGATTTAGTCAATTTGATGTCCAAAAAATCTATCTCTTTTTCGTCCCACTTGCTGGTGAATCTAAAAAAGGTTGTAGTGTTATTTAAATATTCAACAAAGGGCATAGATCCATCCTCATTGCCCTTCCAAAGTATTAGTATATAATCTAAAAAGCGGTTATAGAGAGCAGTTTTGTCATTGTATGGTGAACCAAATACAAACTCTTCCTCCCAATATAGAAGGGCCAGGTTAGAAAATCCAGGGGCACACTTGGCCCCCATTGCCACACCTGAAATTTGCTGAAAAGTTTCCCCTTCAAATGTCACAAAATTGTTATTTAACACCATTTCCATACATGATGTCATCATGTTGATTTTAGCAGCATTTAATTTACCACTATTAACCAAACTTTGGGTGAAATATTCAACCCCTACATCTTGTGGAATTACTGTGAATAGATTAATGACATCTATAGTTAGAAAAGACCAATCAATGCTAACATTAGAAACCCTGTCAAGTCTATGGAGACAATGCCAAGAATCTTTCAAGATGTGTGGATCCCCAGGCACTACTTCTGGAGCCCTTCATCCACAAAAGCAGCCAAGGGTTCAGTCTTTGAACCCCGAGAAGAAACTATAGCTCTAAAAGGGGGGTCTCTGGTACCTTTGTGGATTTTAGAGATACCAAAAATAACAGGTGGGACTGGGTGTTCCACATTTAGAAAATTAAATTCTGTTTCAGTCAATGCCCCCTGATATAGGGCATCGAGTAAAGACAAATCAATTTTGCGATATGCTATGTGCAATTCGTTGTTAGATACCCTATGGTAGGTGGTGTGGTCACCCAATATTGCCTGCATCTTGGCTATATAATCAAATTTGGACATAATAACCACACCACCACCCTTGTTGGGTTTCATAATTCTCAAGTCTTTGTTATTTTCTAACTCATATAAAGCATCACTTTCCTGTTGGGACAAATTGTTATTGCTGCGGGAGGTGAAAACCAATGTGCAAGCAACAGTCATGTACCGGGTGAGCGAGGTGAAAACCGACAATCTGGTAACAACTATGATACAGACGCGAGAGGTGACAAATGGCACTGTAACAGTTACAACAACATTGGTGGTGATTTTAAACAGTGGTTTCAATGTTCCGTTTTTGACTTTACTGCTTCGAAGGAAGGTAAAGCTATGGAACTTACTGTTAAACAGCAGTTAGAAGTATTTGGGACTAAATGTAGAAAATGTAGGGCATTGCAGTTGGACAATGCATTTTTGATTAAATCTATTGCTTTACAACAAGTTTCTAAGGGACTAAGGATTTGGAAACATCCAAATGGCGTAGATCAAGGGACACAAGCTTATAAAGAATTGGTAGCTCTGTTTAATAAGACAGGACTACAAATGTTAGATATTATTGTTAAGAACAATGAAAGAAAGATAGTTATTCTTGAGAAAGAAATTCCTAAACTCAATGAAAATACTGTGGGGGATTTATTATTTTTTCAAAATGTACAAAATTATCATGATGTTCTCAGCAATAATGAAAAATATGTTGAGAAAAGTATACAAATGGAAATTAAAAAGTAAGCCAGGGATAAGGATGACTATAAAAATAATCGGGCCCATGGGTATGCCAAACACAGTCATGGGCAATACAATGAAAATGGTGTAAATGCCAATGATGATTTTGTTAATGGCGATGTTGTGCCGGACAATGGTGCATCTACATCCAATGCTTTTTTAGATGAATATCCACCACTAAGGAGATCTGCTCGATTACAGAACAGGAGGGAGGGGACACAAAACAACCAGCAGTATGTTCTGGACTCAAACTACCAGGGACAGTGATGGGTAAACAACTATTGGAACAAACAATGGCACAACAACAACAACAACAGGAGGAGATATTAAATTGTTTTGATATTGACTTTGACTGTGTTTTAGGGGAAATTTCATCCTCCATTTCATCATCCACCACCCATGATGAAGAATTATATTTTAACAACGAGGACTTGTTGTCACAGTGTAAAATTGTCACCAAATCTAATTTTAATGTCTACAATTACAGTAATTTTGACATTAAAGAAGTTCATCATGATGTCTTGATTAAAGGCTTTTCATTTGTACCTAATTTTAGAACAAATATAGTGGATGTGCTTACCAGTGTCAAAATGTATGTCAGGCAGTTAAACTTGGCCCTTTACTTTAAGGACAACCATAGTATTTTTGGTGATGAAAACAACGTGGGGTGGTTGAAAAGGAACAGTGTATTTATACCCCCTAGTAACAAGGATGTGTCCATGTTTGAGAAATTATGTGTGATGGGAATCAAGAATGTGGTCAACACTGAACGTGGGGTATATTTTGGTAAAAATTTGTCCCAACAGGAAAGTGATGCTTTATTTGAGTTAGCAAATAACAAAGACTTGAGAATTATGAACCCCGACAAGGGTGGTGGTGTAGTTATGTCCAAATTTGATTATATAGCCAAGATGCAGGCAATATTGGGTGACCACACCACCTACCATAGGGTATCTAACAATGAATTGCACATAGCATATCACAAAACTGATTTGTCTTTACTCGATGCCCTATATCAGGAGGCATTGATTGAAACATAATTTAATTTTCTAAATGTGGAACACCCAGTCCCACCTGTTATTTTTGGTATCTCTAAAATCCACAAAGGTACCAGAGACCCCCCTTTTAGAGCTATAGTTTCTTCTCTGTGTTCAAAGACTGAACCCTTGGCTGCTTTTGTGGATGAAGGGCTCCAGAAGTAGTGGCTGGGGTTCCACACATCTTGAAAGATTCTTGGCATTGTCTCCATAGACTTGACAGGGTTTCTAATGTTAGCATTGATTGGTCTTTTCTAACTATAGATGTCATTAATCTATTCACAGTAATTTCACAAGATGTAGGGGTTGAATATTTCACCCAAAGTTTGGTTAATAGTGGTAAATTAAATGCTGCAAAAATCAACATGATGACATCATGTATGGAAATGGTGTTAAAGAACAATCTTGTGACATTTGAAGAGGAAACTTTTCAGCAAATTTCAGCTGTGGCAATGGGGGCCAAGTGTGCCCCTGGATTTGTTAACCTGGTCCTTCTATATTGGGAGGAATAGTTTGCATTTGGTTCACCATACAATGACAAAATTGCTCTCTATAACTGCTTTTTAGATGATATACTAATACTTTGGAAGGGCAATGAGGATGAAGCTATGTCCTTTGTTGAATATTTAAATAGAACTGCAACCTTTTTTAGATACACCAGCAAGTGGGATGAAAAAGAGACAGATTTTTTGACATCAAACTGACTAAATCTGCTAACACTTTACACAGTAATATTTTTAGGAAGACATCCCGTAGTAATTCTTTGTTATATTATAATAGTTGTCACCCCCCCCACATCAAAAAGGAGGAATAGTGAAGGGCCAGATGGTAAGACTCTCAAGACTTGTAAGTTATGATGACACTTGTATCAAAGAAGTTTATACCCTTATTGGTTTCTTTTTAGATAGGGGATATCCCCTAAAGATGCTGTTAAAAATCAGGAATGAAGTCTTGGAGAAATGACGGAGTATATATAAACTCATTTTAAGGGGCAATGACACTGATATATTTCAAATGACCAACACTTTGGACGGTAAGGCATTAGTATTGAAATATAACAGTCAAACTGGTGGTGTTGTTGATGCAGTGAAAAAAGTATGGGATACAGTATTTAATGAAACTATGAAACACGATTTGGGGAACATTCCTAAAATAGTATATTCCAGGGGAAGAAACATTAAAGAAATGTTGGTGGGACATAGAACCATTTACAAGTGTTCTAGGATGTACATATGTGGAACCTGTAAATTTTACAGGTTCATCAACGATGGTCCTTATGTATTGGTCTCCAATTATGTGAAGACTTTGAGGTGCCCAGGTAGGTGTAGTTGCAACACACAATAGTTGGTATATATTGCCACTTGTGTTAGTTGCAACGCATTCTACATGGGCAAAACTGTTTGCAGGTTAAAAGATAGGATCACAGAACACCTGAGGGCCATAAAAAATAAGGACATGCATAATGCATTATATATGCACAGCACACACTGTGTTGATTTCAAGAAATTTATTTTCTTTGTTACGGTGGTGGTGCTGCGGTAGCGTTGTCGCCCCACAGTTAGACATTGCCCGTTCAATTCTCAGTTAGAGCATCTTCTGTGTGTTGACATGCATGAATGGGCGTCCCTTCATTGAAGGTTGTGCCTTAGGCCCGGCAAGCCAGCACGTGAAAGTTTACTGCCAATCATTAGCGGACCGGAGTTCCGCTGTGGTGACCCCTAACCAGGAAAAGCCGAAAGACACAAAAAAATTGACAGGGTGACACACCTTGAGAGGGGTGGGGATGAATGGTTGAAGGTAGAATTATTAAAATATAAATGGCAAACAATTTTGGATGCTACAACCCCACCGAGTTTGAATGAATATATTTCCCTAAAACCCATTTTAAAAGACAGGGCCCAACAGAATATAATGTAAACAGTGGATTATATTGTATTTTAACATTCAATATTTTTATTTTTATTTTCATTCATTTTTTACGTGCCTGTTTATGTGGATGTTTAAACACAAGTACATTTTACATAAGATATCCCTCACAACATAAGCTTGGGTAACATGGTTTTATTGTTATTGTGTGTGGACATATTCAATGTTTAATATTCATTTATTTATTTATTGATTCAAATTAATGTATACTTTACTGTTTCTTATTGGATGTTGATGTGATTGGCTACATATTTAATGTTTGGTGTGGTTGATTTTTATTTACTCTGATGATGCCATGTGTAATGGAAAAGCGCTTAGTAAGTGAAGTCGTATGATTTTTGTTACACTTTTGGAATAAACTCTCTGCCTAGTGCTTTGGATGTGGTTCTTTTTTTGTTTTTACACATTTGGTACAGGTACGCAAGTGCACACAGTTTGGTGCCATAATGGTGCTGAAACCAATTGTGTACTAAGCTATTGCTGTAATTTTTCCATGGTGGAGCTATTTTACCACCACTGTTAGACTCATGAAAGGACAGTTGCCCATTGTGTTTTTCTTGACCAGTACCTGATGATGCACTACCAGAAGAATGGCTGGGTGCCCTGCCCATCATTTCATAGGAAATACCTTAGTCTATATGACTGTCACCATCTGGGCTAGACAAAGTAAACTCAAGTTCAGTCTCTTATATGTCACTGGTCATGTTGCTTCCCTCTACCGCATCACATCACATCTTGTGTCAGGATTAGTGGGCAAGTTTGGGAGGAAGAGGGAAGTGGATGAGCTGCAAACACAGAGGCAAACATAAAACCATACATTACATATACATACATAAGGAGATGTAAGTCTCAGTATCTAATATAGCAAATGACACTCTAATTAAAAGCAATGTAATCCTTTACTTATATGGGCAATATTTATTTACTTATTTAACATTTGTTGACTGGGAAAGTCCAACTAGGCCAGAGCCTATTTTCAGTGGAGGCCTGAGGAGAAACCCTCCAGACACATGTCTTTGGAATGTGGGAGGAAACCCACATGAATACAGGGAGGACATGCAGACTCTGCATATGGCATATATACCTGTGGATGTGCACCATGTGATGGACCTGTAACATAGAATATATATCAGCATGTAGGCAGCAAAGGATTTGTGGAAGTATACCACTGTGACAGTTGGGACACACTTACTGAACTTGTTGTCATCGGAAAACAACTGATGACCCCGACTGCTGTGTTGCCCTGTTTAATACATAATGTGCAACTGATGATAATGCATGACAAATATGACCATGCTTCTATTATATTACACAGCTGACTCAATGGTATTTATAGACTTACAATCTATAGCAAGGTAATGCAACACAAACCTGGTTGCCATGGCTGAGGTAGTGTACTGTGTGATGATCCTGTGACACAGGACATATGAGCATGTATGCAATGCAAGATTTATAGAGGTATACCACTATGAGAGATAGGGGAGCTTACCTGGCATGTTATCATTGGCAGACAACTAATAACTCTGACTGCTGTGCTGAGCTGTGGAACACATAACATACAACTAATAAGAATGTGTGACACATATGATTGCTAAGGTGTTACATGTTAGGTAACATAATAAAGGACATGCCACAGGGTCTTGGTAGGGTGTCTCAGTACCACCACCTGTAATATGCTGACTGTAGCAGAGGTAGTGGCGTGATGCTAAAAACAACTGTGTATCATCTGGTAGAGGAATTGTAGGGCCCCCATCTCTGACATCACATTGTCATCTGAAGTGGCTGAAACATTTTACCATGCATAAGGCTATGTTAGAACATTGATTATGACATTCATGCCACATCCTTTTCCACCCAGTGTGTGGCCTATAATGACAATGTAATTCCACATCCAGTCCCTCCACACAATATGACATGTCCTTCTCAGCAGATTTTTGTCATGCTGCTGTAAGGCATCAATGATAAACTTCTTCTCCTATAAGCAGAAGTTATCTTTCATGGATCATAATTAACTCATGTAGAACACACAATGTAAATATCAGGAGTATGAACACCAGTTGTAGTACACATATGCAATGCTTATTTGTAGGATAATGACAACTATGAATGCAAGGGATATGCAGTGTAATGCCACTTTGTGACAACATATCCAATGTGAGGACCATTATAGAAGTGGCAGTGAATGTAACACTGTGGTTGCTATGTTCTGTCACTGAAAGAAGACATGACATGCTAAACAACAAGCAAATACTGACACACATGGAAAGTTACACATTTGTACATGTGAAACACACAAGTATGCAAGTAGGGGATCCAGGGCCCTACTACGTGACCATTACGCCAACATCAGTGGAATGCTACAGACGTTCTTGCAGGCTTTTATTGAGTAAGGCATACAGATCTTTGTGTCAGACTTGAGTTCAGACAGTCATCCCTATGTTATACAGCAATGAAAGATGTTGCAGGCAGTGCATATACACTGTATGCATATACATAACAAAATATTTGACAGCACAAAGGATTGAATCATACCATATTTAAGTAGTGAATTAACGTATCTGTCCATGTATATCACTAACACATAGGTACTAACACAAGACACCCACTGTAAAGATGTAGAAAAATGCGAATGCCAGCAGCTTTAAATGTACTATGTCAGACTACAAGAATATGAACAAAACATGATCAACAGAGAATCATACAACAAGTCCTTAGCTATTTGTTTGCAAAAAACACTCAATATGCTACCATAATCCTGCATCGTATACAAGGTTTACATACTAATATTATTAAGAACATGTGAAAAGGCAATACACCTCAGTATAAGTCATTATCAAATGTTTGTAAACAATACTGTGTCTGTCTCTCCTAAATTGTAATATAAGGAAGAAGACCTCAAATGCAGTACATCTCAATAAATTGGAATTCAAGGTAGTCCACATTAATGAGATTTATGAATATGTACAGTTCCTAAAACTGCATAAATAGCATCAAGAAACATATCTCCACAAACTTAATGAGTTCTGAATATAGCAGAGGAAGAAATACTATGAACAAAGTGCCATTAATACCCAACATAATTATTTACATAGAATACTTTTGAAATGCATCAGTGTGTGCCAGCAAAAATGAGCTAATGTTGTCGTATGTGTCTATAGTTTGGTGTATATGTGGAATGACTGCCAGTCTCTGATCAGCTATAGACAATGTCCCTGATGTCCACCAATAAGCTTAGTCCACCACCCATTGTGACAGTTTTAAAAAGAAGCACTGGTAGTGGTCTAGTTTATTCTATTTTTACCTGGAAACTGAGTAACACCTCAACCTGTTTGCATTCAGCATTCTAGCCTCTACATGTCATTGAAAATGTTGATGGACAGATAACTGAGGCACTTCCAAGCATGGACCAATCTGGAGACCCTGCACCTGCTTCATGAGTATGCGTATGTTGAACATGAAGGGAAGATGAGAGTATGCCAGAGAACCTTCATGGTGATCAATGACAGGACCACCATTGATAGGTAACTTTGCAGGTAAACAGAAAATTTACCAGACAGGCATCCAGGTCCACCATAAATATGACAATATCTGCTGTGGCAGTAAATATGTAACTGGATTGCAGAGTTGCACATGGTCTCTCCAGATTACTACAGTAAGTGTGATGTGCTACACCTTAATGCCTTCTCACCTCTGTGGTATATGAACTGGGTCAGGACGACCACAAAAATATCAGTCATGTAAGTGTGTGTGCTGTCAGAGCCTTCCGTTTATTGAATGTAGTTGGCTCACTAATGTTGGCAGGAGCAAATGGTGTGGTTTAACATTCATGGTGGGGGTTCAATAATGGTATCATTACATTTTTTCCACATTTGCTGACATTGACATATATTATATAGCTAAAGTTATTTTTCATTAATTATGTGTTAGGTTAAGCAGACTGCTATGATCTTGTATATAACTGTGTGAAAAAATCTACTATATTGCTTCAGTGTTAATCACTGAGATGATTACATGTTGTCAGTGTAATTTCACTGCATAAGTAATCTACATTTGAGAGACACATTTATAGCATTACTCATATATATATTTATTTGCCTTACACTGTTTAAACGAGTATTGTGTGCTCAATATGTATGTCAGTGGTAATGTACGTGAGGTGAGGCCGTGGATAACTTAGCATTCTTCTGGGATTCATTCTGTGAGACAAGTGTTAGGGGCATACTCACTGGCAAAATAAACTGATTTCCAAAATATATATCTATATGTATCTGTGTGTGTGTGTGTGTGTGTGTGTGTGTGTGTGTGTGTGTGTGTGTGTGTGTGTGTGCGCGCGTGGGTGTATGTATACATATATATATATATATATATATATATATATATATATATATATATATATATATACATATATGTATGTGTGCATGTGTCCTGCCACTACCTCTCACAGCCAAATGCCTCACAACTCCCCCCCAACTGCTCACCCCCTACCCCCTCTCCATCTCCCAAGACATTAAATATCTGCGCTGTAAACATTCAAAGCATTGTAAATAAGATAACAGAACTACATTCTTGGATTGCTAACGTTACCCCCCATATACTTACCCTGTCAGAAAACTGGTTAAAACCACATATTGACATATCATGAACATTGAAATCTTACCCCCCCAGGTTATAATATCTTTTGCTCTGGGAGAATTAAAGAGAGGTGGAGGCATTGTCACCCTCTCCTCTGGCCAGCTTAATCTCTCCTCACTATGCACTTTTATACCTATCTTCAAGTCTGCTGAACTTCTTATTTTAAACTGTCACCTTAACTCATACATGAAATTTGCCATAGCCTCTATCTATATCACTCCAGGTAACAATATTCCTATCCTTGAGAGCATACTCTCACAGATCACGCAACACATAGGATACAAAACCATAATTGTAGGTGATGTAAACATAGGCTGGACTAAACTTACAAATATATCTCCTAAACTAAGCATTAATCAGCATAGTTTCCACCAGCTCATCACCTCCTAACTATCGCACTAACAAAAACTCCATTACTGGACCTACCCTAGACTGGATCCTCACCTCAGATCCCAACGTTTATAACCCTGAGACACTTCCTAGTTCTTTAAATGAGTATTTTCCCACCTATATCCAAAGATACTCTAAGCAACCACCCAAAGATCACCTTTTTAGAGACTGTTGTAAAGTCACCAACTTCAATAAAGATGCTTTTAACTCTAAATTGTCCAGCATAAACTGGTCCTTTCTTCATCAATTTACTCTCAACAAGGCTGTTAAATTATTTAGTCAGATTTTCCTAAACATACTAAATTAACTAGCCCCTATCAGAAAAATCAGAATAAAATCTACTCTTGCCCCTTGGCTCACTAAACATACCTGCTCCATTATGCATAAAAGAGATAGTATCTGGAAAGCCTGGGTCAAAAACAAACCCACCCTCACTTCAAAAGTATAAAGAGCTCAAATAAATTTCTAAAAAAACTAGTTAATGATAAAAAGAATTTATGTAGCTCCACCCAATCAAAGCCACAAAAAATCCCCCAAAAAACTCTGGACAACCATTAATAATCTTTATCCTGGCAACCCTACCACTCCCAATCCCTTCCCACATAACACTGCTACTGAAACCACCACTGTCTTAAACAACTATTTCATAAAAACGATCTAAAAACTAACTCATAATAACAACACTTCCTCTACCCCTTCCTCATCCCCCAACAAAACACCCTCCAACAGTTTCTCATTTAAGCAAGTTCTCACCACCTATATCAAATCTCTCTTGCGCAAACTCAAACTGTGCTCCCCCTCTGCTGATAAATTATCTTCTTACTTTCTTAAAATCACTGCAGAATCCATTGCCCTCCCTGCCTCTATACTCGTAAATAGATACATTAAAGAAAACTGTGTCCCTGACATATGGAAATCCTTCTTTACAATCCCACTCCATAAGGGTGAAAACTCTACTGACCCTTCTAATTATAGGCCCATTGCCATACTGTCCCCTACCTCCAAAATACTTGAGAAATGCATACATACTCAGTTACTCAAATACCTGCTTGATAACAGCCTGCTAACGTCCACCCAACATAGTTTCAGGCCCCAACACAGTACATCACTGCACTACTTTCTTTCACTCAAACAGTAGCTGAGGCCAGTGACAACAACACGCCTATCTCATGCTTATTCCTCAATCTCTGTAAGGCTTTTGATACTGTTTCACACTCTAAACTTCTAAATAAACTCTCTGACCACAATCTCTCTAGCTCCTCAGTAAACCGGTTCTCTAGCTACCTATCCAAGAGCCAACAATCTATATGCTAGTAAACTGTCTTCTCCCCTTTCCTTCCGGTCAACACAGGAGTTCCTCATGGACAAATCCTGGGCTCTCTCTTGTTCAATATGTTCACTAACAAGCTACATTCTGCTTGTAAACTCTCAACACTAATGCAATATGTCGATGATTACACACTTATCACCACCGCCCATAGTATTCCTAATCTCTTAACACTCATGCAGGACAACTTCACATCTGTCGAAAGCCGATAATCAGTTAGTACTAAATCCTGAAGAAACAAAACCCCTTCTCTTCTTTCCTAAAACACTGGCACAACACAAATCCTCCTTTGCCATCACCTCTATCAGCAACAACATCATTAAAGCTAAACCTCATACCAATCTACTACGCACCATAATATGATGATGAACTAAAATTCGACCTACACATCCAAGAATGTGTAAAAAAAAAAAAACACCAGAAACTTGGACTACTTTACAGAAATTGGAAATTCCTTATACCTACCTCCAAAATTTCTCTGGCTCAGTCACTCCTCTTACCATGTCTACTTTATGCTGCTCCTATCCTTACTAATATTCAATCTACTCTATTGTCCAAACTAGACCAAACTTATAATAAAATAGCCAGATTTGTCACTTATCTTCCTCACAATTCTCATCACTGTCTCGTCCTAAAGAAACTTCAATGGCCTGAATTCTCTTATCAACTACTACTTCCTCGATTACATACCACACATTCTGTTCTCTACAATTCCTCCTCCTGTGCCACTCTCTCCAACCTAGTACCTTACTACACTCCCCTCTGATAACTCCGCACAACTGACAAATACCTTCTTGACATTTATAAGCCCAAATAGAACATTGGAAAGTCCCTTTACAAGTACTCAGTAGCTCATGTCTGGAACGCACTCCCCCTCAATATAAGAAATATCTCCCAAAAACACCTCTTTAAAAGAGAATTAAAACAATATCTAAAGAAAAAAAAATTGTCCTACCCATGCTGAGCCCCCACATGACATCACTTTGGTCTCTATGTCCCCTCTCTTGGACATACGCCTCAGCTATTCTATTTAGTATTATCTCCTCCTGTTTCATTTACTCTTTGACATATAATTCAGTGATTTTACCCTCTTACATCAATAGGATAGAACTTATTTCAATGCTATGTCTCATTAGTTAAACAACTGAGTGTACCTCTTGTACATTGTATATTTTGTTTCATGGAATTTTCATTGTTTACTGAGTTTTTTTTTGTGCCATAGATTGGAGCTTATCTCCACATGTTATGGGATTGTACTTTGACCAATTTGTTACTGTGTGTCTTTTGCATGTCTATATATTGTTTGGAGCTTTTCTCCTCGGGTCTCCACTGAAAATGGGCCCTTTGCACAGTTGGACCAACCTGGTTAACCAATGTCAAATAAACACAAATTAAATATATATGTATATGTATCAAATGGACACAACATTGATACCCAGGAGATCAACATCAAAATATCAAATTAACAAATATTGACATGTTCTGCACATGCTCCACGAATTACCCCAGAGCAGACTAAACCAACAGCAAGTGGTTTTGCATCCACCACACCCACTGCTAATTATATATACTAACTCTGGGACCACAGGGAAAGGGAATATTCACCTACCTGAAAATTGTTGATATCACATGTAATGTCCTCACTCTGGGTCAGTAGTCAAGGAGCCTGAATCCTCACCACTGACATTGGAGAGGGACATCACAAGGAATACAAATGGATACACTCAGTATTTCAAGATGCAGACCTCTCTGCACCAAGCACAATTTCCTTAAGAGAACACAAAAAACACACTCAGTCCGGGGTCTGGATTTCTTTATGTGTTTCCCTCCTGGTCCCCAGTAAGACTGGCCAGTAGTACAGCTGTAGGGTTAGGTCCTCAGCCGAGTGTCTAACCCATGTCCTCCAGCACCCTCTCTGTGAAACCAGTGCTTCATGTCCCTGCCTCAAGTAGCTGATGCACACACTCTTTGAGGATTAATTTTCACACACACACACACACACACACACACACACACACACACACACACACACACACACACACACACACACACACACACACCTGGGAGAGGCTGGCACAGATTATCCGCTCTACCAACTTTGCCCAGACCATAAGGTAGATTCACTTCCACCAGTCAGTTACTATAAGTCTCTTAAAAGGGTATCCAATTATACTGAATGAAATTAATATTAATACAAATGGTAATGTTGACCAAACAGCAAGGTTTTCAGGAGTGGCCATAGTTATCACCAAATAAATATGTGCACATAGTCTCAAAACTTAAATATTTTCTAAAAAGGACCAGTCATAATAAAAAGTTTAAATATATTTAATAATAAATAATGAAATAACTGAAAATACTAAATATCTATTTACAGTAAACACCAGAGTTTCAGTCACAGGGAATATTACAAATAACACTGATGGAAAGTTTCACACAGTTATAGAAAAACAGTATTTAGCTAGTCTCACTATCTATTCCAGACTGACTAAAAGAATTAATATTTCCTAGTTAAGTTATGTAATACTGCAAGGCGATATAATGTGGGTAAGTGGTCCTCATTGCCAGATCCAAGACAGACTAACGGTGAGAGCAAACCCCTACTAATATCTAAATATTATTTTTGGCTTACAGAATGAAATCACACACATCTGGTCACCTGACTCTGTTTCCCACGCTATGACCAACACTAGAAGCTGACAGGAGTTTCGCATCTATGTGTTATCATACACACAACTAAAGCTTTGCTCAGATCTCCTGGAAGTCATAAAACCATAAAACCATTTCACTCTCCTACAAGAGCTCACAACTATTCTCTATCACAGACATTGTGTCTCTGGCTCCATTCAAAATGGTAGGATAACATCTTTGTAAATTTCAAAAATATCTAGCAAAGTCAGGTGGATTAAGATTAACCTGTTCTCTTCCAGTATATGCTGTTACAGTGTATACATTTAATTCAGTTACGATAATACATATCCAGTTTTTTCCTTCCAGCAGGGTGCACTGTTGATACATTTTTTTTACAAGCAAACCCCATAAAAAACATTTTCAGCACAAGCATCTGCACAAATCAGTTTGATATACAAATGACATATAATTATTTACAAAATTCCAGCTAGCTCTGCTGGCATATGTTACAAATACACTGCCTTATTTCTCCTGAAATGGCTGTCAGTACCTCCTATTGTCACATCACACACCACTTGTCCATCTGTCTGTGTCACCCAAATGGTGTTGACCAAACGGGGGTCGGCATTGTTTCCATTCAATCAGGTATAGGACACTGATACATATATATATATCTATATATATATATCTATATATATATATATATATATATATATATATATATATATATATATATATATATATATATATATATATAGTTTGTTTTATTATGTACAGGTTCAATTCTCACTTTCTCTGTCTCTAGTTCTTTCCATCTCTCTCTCTCTCTCTCTGTCTCTCAATCTCTCTTTCTCTCTCTCTCTATATATATATATATATATATATATATATATATATATATATATACATGTGTGTGTGTGTGTGTGTGTGTGTGTGTGTGTGTGTGTGTGTGTGTGTACATATGTAATTAATTTGGGCTTAGTGCAATGCCTACATTAAACCATTATATCAACAATGAGCAGATTATGTAGCAATGCCCTTATGTGGCACAGCATGTAAATCTCTCAACATTTGTATTGTGCGATGTGAACACTATAGTTTCATAGCCATGTTATTGGCTATTATCTTGATGTGCTATATTTATTGACTCACCAAACCTGGGATGTCATAGTACAAAATTGGACTGCATGTGATATTGATATTAAATATATACTGTAAGACAATTCTGTTATGTATTGTTGACTGATTGGTGTTTCACTCAATCAGTTGTTTACAGCTAAGCTTATCCTGTGTTTTCTGAGATGATTGCCTTACACATATGACAATGATACTTCTATGAATAAGCTGTGGACTCATCTAGTCAACATTATACTGCATATAGTATAGAGCAGTTAAAAAGATAGTTATGAACACAACATATATATTTCATCTCAATCAGCCTCATGTGTGGAAAAATTATTTTGTTCCTCCGCTGTACAGGATTTCCAATGAAGGCAGTCCCACTGGTACAATACATAATGGCAGAAAACAATGAAAAACTGTTCAGTCCATGACCAAATAATATAGTAATAGTAATAATGTAGTAGTTTATTGATTCTTAAAAACAACCAATTCATTAAGCGCTTTCATTTCCTCTCTGGAAACTTCATCAGAATGCATCATACTTGTGTGTGGAAATTTTTATATATTAACTGCAGATTCAATTGAATAATCAAGTAATCAAGTAATCAATTCAAAAGTCATTGTTGTTTTTTTTTAAAAAATACAGTGCAAGATGTTAAAGTGCCATCAAATATATATATATATAAAATCATATAGCATGTAACATCATTAAAAAACATTCCATAAATGACACTTCGGTATATAAAAATCTCTCAGTATAGGTTCATAAGAACTTTAAAAATTCTTACTTGCACTACAATAATAACCACCCTCCATTGCAGAAGAAGAATATTATAAAAGGACAAATGGTTAGGGTGGCTAGGATGACACCCAAATACGAAGATTTTATTAACAAAATGGAATATGTGCACTAACTATTTTTGGAGAGAGGGTATCCTGACCCACTTATCATATCCCTAAAGGAGGAGGTGATAAAGGGGTGGGGGACAAGATTTATACCCCTACTGAACACAGAGGGTAACATAGAGAATACTGTTTTAACTAATAACACAGATGGGTTTTTGAATAGGGTTACCCATACAAAGAAGGATGTTACCCCCTTTTTAGTTATGAAATACAATACTAACACTAATTTGATAAGAAGGGTTATTAATAAGACGTGGGATATTTTTAAGAGTATGCCTAATAAGCTAGAAGTATTTAATAGGCATTTGTGTTATAGTTTTAGAAGGGGTCTTAACCTCAAACATATTTTTGAGAAAACTAATCAGGAGACAAATGAAGAAATGAACAAGAAAAAAGGAACTTTCCGATGTGGAAGATGTTCTCAATGTACATTTGTAGCGAACACAGGTGACCTATTAATACCTACCATCCCAATAATTCTTAACAGTAAACAGCATTATACTTGTTATACAAAGGGGATTGTGTATTTAGCCTATTGTACCTTCTGCTGGGCTTATTATGTAGGGAAGATGGAAAAACATCTGCGACAGAGGATTTATGAACATATGTATGATGTTAACAGGAAAGGGGACACAAATGCACTTTATAGACATACCTTGTTATGCACGGAAGCCAATTTTAAATTTTGGATTTTAGAAATGTTACCTAGGGATAGTAGAGGGGGAGATTGGGAAAACAAGTTGTGTTACAGGGAGTTAATCTGGCAATTGCGACTGGATTCCAATACACCCCCTGGAATGAATGATTATGTATCACTGTTACCAGCATTAAGACTAAGGGCCAACAAGGTAAAAAATAACAACAAAAGGAAAAGAAAAACGATCAATGTATAAAATGCATACTAGAAACTGAGAATATGAACAGTATTGTTAGTATACTTTTTTTGTCATACAAGATGAATTAAAATATATTAACTTTTGTATTCACTTTGCACTTTATATTTAGAAAGCTTTAGGTACTAATATAGCGTTCTGGTATCATTATTTAGTGTTTTTTAATATACATATACTATTTATGTTTTTAACATATACATTAATTAATTTAATAGATTTAATAATATATATTTTATATGGATCGTGAACTTAAATAAATAGATTATATATACACATACATATATATATATATATATATATATATATATATATATATATATATATATATATATATATATATATATATATATATATATATACTATATCTACAAAAATTTTTGAAGTTTTTATGAACCTATACTGAGAGATTTTTATATACCGAAGTGTCTTTTATGGAATGTTTTTTAATGATGTTAAATGCTATATGCTTTTATATATATATTTGATGGCACTTTAACATCTTGTACTGTATTTTTTAAAAAAAAACAGTGACTTTTGAATTGATTACTTGATTACTTGATTATTCAATTGAATCTGCAGTTAATATATAAAAATGTCCGCACACAAGTATGATGCATTCTGATGAAGTTTCCAGAGAGGAAATGAAAGCGCTTAATGAATTGGTTGTCTTTAAGAATCAATAAACTACTACATTATTACTATTACTATATTATTTGGTCGTGGACTGAACAGTTTTTCATTGTTTTCTGCCATTACGTACTGTACCAGTGGGACTGCCTTCATTGGAAATCCTGTACAGCGGAGGAACTTGGTGTTATTAGTTTGTTTTTTCTCCGTTTTCCATTTTTATTTTTTGAAAAATTATTTTGTACATTGCAGCACATGTGGATTATAAAGGTACTCATCTGCACAGCTATTCATCTTTAAATCTATAAATGTCTATGTATATTTTATGTTTTTGTATATATTTATGTATATATTATATTATATATACAAATAGATATACAAATGCGCATGCACACACACACACACACACACACACACACACACACACACACACACACACACACACACACACACACACATGTATATGTGTGTCTGTATGTCTGTGTATGTATTTTATATATTGCATTGTCTACGATCATCTGCATCTAGGTACAGCATTACCCATATAGGCTTGTGTATGTAATGCTGCATATATGATAATTTTATGTGCATGCATATTGTTCCTGATCTGCACAAGATTGTATGACACCTGTTGAAGAAATATGTACCCCAAAGTTCAGAGGTTTTATATAGACTAGTAAGTATGATACAACAGGTAACATTCTTGACTTTACTGAAACATTGTGAAAGATGCGAAGGTCCAAATCCTGGTTAGAACTTTAGCCCTGGGATTCATGAAGCTTGTTGCAAGGACGGCATTGGGCTTGCGCCGACCATGCGCCGTATGCATATTAATGAAGGTGCGCTGTCACCACATCCACGTGCATACGAAATGTGCGCGAGTCATGGGGCGTGTCGAAGCACCGCACGGAGGCATGGACATGTCAGCTGTTTAGTTGCAACCTAAAATGCTGAATATTACAGCCTGATTCCAATAGTAATCACACCTGTCAGTGTCCGTGGATACTGAAA